>NC_135900.1:60830832-60954254 GCF_964194155.1 Cetorhinus maximus
CCACTGGCTGTAAAGCACTCTGAAACATCCAATGTTTGTGAAAAATGCTATAAAAATGCAAGTCTTTCTTTCCTGCTTTTAGTTCTATCAAAAGTGACACCAAGAGTAAAGTGAATTTGTGTGCATATATGCAAATACACATTGAGTGAAGAGAGGACCACATTTGGTACTGATCCTTTTTAACTTCAGTCTGCCACAAAAATTTCCTAGACTCTGAGTCATTTCAATATATTTTGGCAGGCTACCTGGCCTCTGCCAAGAAATCTACCTGGAATGTGGACAAGACTGATTGCACCCAGTACTGAGGAAGGCCTACCAGTATAATGGTGCCAGTTGCCTCTATTCTGTCAAATTTGGCACCTGATGCAATCGATTCTTCAGTGATTTCAAGTTTAAATGCCCCGTGTACCTCTAGAAATGTAGGACACCAGAGACAAGCAATGTACAATGCTGCAACAGAACAGATGATATCAAGTACAATTGCTGAAACATTTCCAATATTGGAATATTATTTCACTACACTCAGCCACACGTGGGTGGCAGAAATATGCATACACCTTCCCAAGGAGACGTCTCTGAAAAAATTTCTTGACAATTTCTACAACAATGGCTGGAATTTTGCTGAGGCAGCAGGATGCCACTGTCGGGGCTGAAAGTGGGACGTGACCCCCTTCGGTGGGTGGCAGAACTCAGCGCTGCATTACCCAGGACTGTATCTTGGTAATTAAGTAGCTGCTGTCTTATTGCCACAGGGGGGCCTCTTTGATGGCCATGGAGTGTTCCTAAAGGAGCCCGCCCCTGGAGTCCACTGGAAGGCCGCCAAGTTTCACAGGGTGGTCTCCCCTCATGGCAGTTAGCCCTCTTGCTGCATGATGGCAGGCAATGGCCCTTAATTGGCCACTTAAGTGGCTCAGTTGGCTACCTGTTCACTAACGTAACTCCAGCAGAAAATCTGTCCCTTGATATCTGGATTGAAACATGAAAATGTCCACTTGGCCAAGGCACCAGAAACTGCTGGTACCTGCAGAACATACTTCAGCAAGTCAAATCTTTGGCAATAGAGGGGAGAAAGTTGGTAACGAGGGAGCATCCGTTGTTTCTTTAATAACAAAGCTTCTTCCAGCAAAATAACTCATTTTGCACATCTGGCCAGCAGACCACAAACACTGTATCCTGCATTTTAGGGTTAGGCAGTAGATCCCCAATTACATGGTACAACCAACCTGTGTCAGCCTTGTCTCAGTAGTTGCGCACCTGCCCAAGCCAGAAGGTCAAGGGATTCACAGGCCAGCTCAGAGATTTGAGCATATAATCTGGGCCAACATTTCAGTGTCAGACACCATGTTAAACCGGCATCCTGCTGGCTTGTTCAAGGTGAATGTAAAGTTTCCATGGCACCATTCAACAGCATTTTAAAGAAAATCTGGTGTTTCATCAAATCTTTCCAGTTGCTGTGCCCAAATTAGCTGCTACTTTTACGTAGATTACAACAGTGACAAAGCTGCAGTGCTCCTTCGCCGTGAATAGCTTTGGGATATCTTGCTGGTGTGAAATCAAAGTTCTTTCTTCTTTATAAGCATTGTTATACTGCCTATTTCCCAGTATTCTTGTCTAAAGAGAGCAACTTCCATGTACCACTCTTTTCTTTAACTTTTCAAATCGGATGCTCGTTGCACTGGGCAGAGACCCAAATGTTTAACAGAAGGTAAACATTAAAACTTGGCTGCACAGTCATAAACCCATATTTGTGTAGGTGAACAATGTCATGATTTTTCTCAATCGTCTGATCATTTATACTATGAAGTACAAGTAACTGAGGGAGACCTGGTTGTGTTTGGTTGGCTGCACTCCATATTAAATAGACAGATACCTTCTAATGTTCTGATAGAGTGAAAAATTAGCTTTTAAACCATGTGCAGCCAGAAGTCAAATTTTACTTATGCACCAGGGGTGTGGAATGTACTACACCCCTCCCAGACTGCTAGGTATCTGCAGGTGGCGGGGGGGGGGGGGGGGTCTCTCATGTAAAATAGAACGGGTGGCTAGCCCACTGCTTTCCCGCCTATTGCTGAGCTGTCCTCCATAATATGGTGGGCAGGTAAGGCGTCAGCCAGCCTGCCAGCCCTAAGGTCTATTAAGACCCTTAACTGGTAATTAATGGCCAGATCAAGGCCTGTTTACACCTCCGCTGAAATAATACGTGGAGCTGGGGAAGACGGAACGAAGATAGCCAATCTACTCTTTCATAGCCTTGGGCTAAAAGACGGGAAGGAGGGGAAGTTCGTCTTTTGGGGAGGGGGTTGGTGTCCCGTGCCCCCACCCCCAAGATGGCACTCCACTTTTTGTGCATCCCACCCTGGCACACTGGCCTCCAGAACCCTTCCCCCACCAAGGTCACTGATCCGATCCCTCCCTGACCAAAAGCCCTATACTCACCTGTAAGTCCAGTATCCATGGATCCTCTTGCTTTGGGAGCAATTGTGCAAGCAATTTCACCCCCCTGCCCCCATAAAATTCATCCCCAAGTCTAAGAAAGCAGGACAGTTTCAGAAAGAGACAAATACTTTTTTTTAAGTGCCATCCCTAAACAATACCACAGCAGATCAATGTTTATTGAACAAAGAAAATAATAAGGGGTGAGATAATGGGAATAAGCGAGGCAGGGAGGCAGGCAAAGCAAAGCCCTGTTCTTTAGTTACACGGCTAAAGTACTTCCAGATGAGATTTTAAAGCATGGTTCCCTGCATGTGAATATATGTCACTTCTAGTAGGTGTAAATGAGCCACATACGAGCTTGACAGATTTTCATAAATTGATTGTTAGTGTAGCTATTAGCGCACTCAGGATTGTTCAGCAAGTGCTGTCCAATTGCAGAATCACATGTAGCAGTAGATGTTTTGTTTTGGGTCAAAGGCAGGGACCCCTTCTCTGCGAACAAAAGGAATATGTTCAAACCTTGTGCCTTTTCTGAATTACCAGGGAGCTTGGGTAGCCTATAGTTCCCCATTGCTTTCTCCACAACAACGTCCTGGCCAATCAGAGTCGACATACCAACCAATCAGCACCCTTTTCTCCTGTAGTATAAGTTGCTGTGATAGTTTGAAATTTGGGTTTCTTATGTTTGTCCTGCTGAGTGCAAGACAAAAAGCTTTGGTAACACACCACTCTTTTTTTCAGCAAACTTCAGAAGTACTTTTGGAATAGAGCGACTGACAAAATGGCTTTGTTTCAATATACTTCTTGAATTCCTAGACTGCAGCAACTCAAAAATTTATCATTTCTCTGGGTGTGCAGTTAAATGGTTGTGAAACACTGTAGGCCATTGAAGCTGTAAAGGATGCTATATAAACGCCAGTAATTTATTTTCCTCCTTTAAAGTTATTTCTGATACCTCTTTCACATTCATATTGAATTATTTGGAGGTTTTCAATTTTCATGCAGTGAAATCTTTAAAAAAAAATTAAGAAAGACATCCAGAAAGACGCTAATTTTTTGAGTTGCTGCAGCCTAGGAATTCTAAAAATATACTGAAACAAAACCATTTTGTCAGTCACTGTATTCCAAAATTCAATAATCTGACTGGCTGCATGGGGTGTTTTCACTCCACTGAGGACAGTCAGGCCCCATTGGGCTTAACCTCACGAGGCAGTAACACGAGAAATCCCATCAACAAACCACTCTCTTACACGTGTCAGTGCAGTTCCCCACTATTGATCATGCATACATAGTCATTTGTTAAAGGTGCAAAGGAGCATAGAAAATACAGCACAGTGGCCTCAGGCAGCAGCAACAGAATACTATGAATGGTTCCACCTTACGAACTCGGGACGCAACCTGCAGTCCCAGCCTTCAGATTAACCCAACCACCACCAGTACTGAGTATGTCACAGGGTATTCAATATTATGACAAAATAATCACATACAGATACCTAGAAAAACTGCAATCTTACTACCAGAGTCTTTGATGCTTAAAAGGTTTAGAGGGTCAAACCAGACGATACAGAAGCGAAAAGGGGGTGGGGGTAATGGCACCGGGTTGAGCAGCACTGAACAGACATTGTTCCGGGAATGAAAAGGGGGAAGAGCGAACAGAATAATGTGTCATTGTTACAATGCTATTGTGTGAAAGTCAGGTCAGGATGTATTTCGATGTCCCTCTATTAGGTATTTGTAAACAACTGAGAAAGGCTTACCAAACAATTTTGCAAAGAGGAATTTTTTTGTGAAAGTACATGTGAGAGTACATGCAAATGAAAAAAAGAAGGAAAAGTTGCAGGACTAAAACAAATCAGTAAACCTTGGAAGTATACAGTAGGCCTGCCAACCTCTGAAAATTAAGGAAAATAAACAGGTTAACATAGGATGTACTGGAAACTGGAAGAAAGTGAATCCTTTCGCAGGTCTCAACAAAACAAAATGGGGAGGAGGGGGGGGGAGAAGAACATTAGAGAGTAGTTCTTTCTATTCTTTCATGGGATGTGGGCGTCACTGACAAGGCCAGCGTTTGTTGCCCATCCCTAATTGCCCTTGAACTGAGTGGCTTGCTTGGCCATTTCAGAGGACAGTTAAGAGTCAACCAAATTGTGTGCCTCTGGAGTCATATGTAGGCCAGATTTCCTTCCCTAAAGGACATTAGTGAACCAGATATGTTTTTACGACAGCTGATGACATGGTCACCATTACTGAGACTAACTTTATATTCCAGATTTTACTAACTGAATTTAAATTCCACCAGCTGCCATGGCAGGATTTGAACCCATGTGCCAGAGCATCAGGCTGGGCCTCTATATTACTAGTGACATTACCACTACACCATCGTCTCCCCCTCAACTATAATGCCTGCTGACTCCTGCTACAGGGAGACAATCAATGTGCAACAGCCAGTATTAGAAAAGCTTGAAAGAGGTGCAAGTTGATGGATGATGCACAAAGATCATCTCGCTGAGGCAATGAAAAGTCATCAAAAGAACAAGAACAAAATAGCAAAGCGGGTGAATGAAATGGTCGCACAGGATACACACAAACTCTCAAAATGGAGGTCAATGAAGCAGACATGAAAATGAGGGAAATAAAAACAAAAAATGCTCAAAATACATAACAGATCCATCAGTACCCCAAGATAGCCAATGGCCAGTTACAGATTCCCTGCCAGAACGGTCTGCATCCAAAATATGAATCTGACTCTCCTATCGCAGGTGTCAATGGACCCATGATGCATCCCAAGCAGCCCATTCTGGTTCCAAGATAATGTAAGAGCTCATTAAAGTCCAAAGTTGCTAAACTTAAATGTTCAAATCAGGGGAGTAATTAGATGCTATTTCTGAACATTATTTGGAACAGTAAAGCAGAGTGTAAATAGAAAACAAGTAAAAATGGGGAGTCACAGAGAACTGCCAAAAGGGTTAGGCAGTGTTTCAAGGAGATGATTGGATGTTAAGAAAAGAAGCTAACGGTTATGTTTGCTCTCCAGATTGACATTGCAGTAGTGGAAGAGGAAAGCGAGGTCCAAAGGCACTTTCTATGGATCAGCCAAATTCAATGACAAATGTTAAACCAGTTGGGTGCAAAATATTTTCAGGTCTGTACCACTTAGACTTCAGTAAGTAGAAACAGAATTATCATTGTGGATGGACAAACAAAGACTCAGCAGCTGGACATTTTTAAAGTGCCATTTTAACTTACTTGGGAGAGAGTTTTATCCAGGGACACCCACCGAAGGATATAAGGTTAAGACAGGAACACAGAAACAGCAGTGGGCCATTCAGCCCTTCAAACCTATGCCATATACGGCTGATCTGATCTTCAACTTCATTTACAAACCTGTATCCCTTAAAATCCTTACCTAATAAAAATCTATCAAACTCAGATTTAAAATTTTCAATTGACCGAGCCTCAACTGCTTTCTGGAAGGCGAGGGTTCCAGATTTCTACCAGCCTTTTGTGTGAAGAACTGCTTCCTGACATCACACCTGGAGGGCCTAGCCCTAATGTTAAGGCTATGCCTCCTTGATCCAAACTCTCCTATCTGAGGCAATAGTTTCTCTCTAACTAATCTCGCAAATTCTTTAATTATCTTAAGCACATCATTTGGCTCACCTCTTAATCTTCTACATCCAAGGGACTACAAACCTAGTCTACGCAAATGTATTCTTTCATCAGATGTAGGCATTGTTGGTAAGGCCAACATTTATTGCCTATTCTTAATTGCCCTCAAGAAGCTGCTGGTGAGCCGCTTTCTGGAACTGCTGCATGCCATGTGATGTAGATACATCCACAGCGCTGTTAGGTAGGGAGTTCCAGGTTTTTGACCTAGCAAAGATGAAGGAATATTAATATATTTCCAAGTCAGGATGGTGTGTGACTTTGAAAGGAACTTGCATGTGTTCTCATTTGCCTACTGCCCTTGCCCTTCCAGGTGGTAGAGATTGCAGGTTTGGAAGGTACTCTCAAAAAGGCATTGGCAAGTTGCAGCAGTACATCTTGCAGATGGTACACACTGCAGCCATGGTGCAGCAGTGGAGGAGGGTACAATTATTTAACACAGTGGATGGGGCACCAATCAAGTGGGCTGCTTTCTCATGGTTGGTGTTGAGCTTAAGTGTTGTTGCGGCACTCATCCAGGCAAGCGGACTGCATTCTATCACACTGCTGACTTGTGTCTTGTAGATGGTGGAAAGGCTTTGGGCAGTCAGAAGGCGAGTTACACAGCCCTAACCTGCTTTCCTGCTTTTGTAGCCACAGTATTGTGCAGAAGGTGCAGTTAAGTTTCTAGTCAACGACGAAGTGAACTAGAATTTTAAACCCGACTAGGAAAATTGAACATAATTTCCAACTTTGCAGTTTGTGAATTTGCTAGACAACCTTTTTTTTGAAATATAAATGATAATTTGCAACCATCTGTGACATATCCTTTAACAGTAGATTGACTATCTTTTTGTAACAACTGGCAATTGTGGTGCAACTTCTCTGATATTAGATAATACTTGGAGACCTTTCACTTCATTATGGAGGCAAATTATTAACTTTGCAAATAGTTCTTTCAAAATAACTTGTTGTCCATCAATAAATTATTCAGATTTTATTTTCCTTTTCAATTCATCTTTATAACTCAAGAGTAATGGGAACAAAATAATTTTCTTATGTTAGTAAAATTTAGTTGATTGTTAGATGAATGGAGAAAAAAAAAATGAATTTGAATTTCAGACAATTTTAACAACAGTTGATAAGTATACAGTGCTGAGCAGTGCTCTCTGACTAAGGCTCAAAAACACTGATTTTAATGTGCTATGCAAGGAAGAGATTTAGTATGAGTTAGATTGGGAAAAGGAAATTTGAGAAGTGAGCACATAGTGTCATGGTAAAGCTAGTAACAAAGGCTGATGTAACTGGCTTAGCAGCCTACTGCGAATTGCATATTGCTGTGGACCGCCAAATGAGTGACCTGTTCTTAGAAGGGAGTTTTTGTCAATCTGCTTATAGCACAGGGCACTAATCGATTGTGAAATAAAGTTAGTGTGATCATAGTTATATTTTGGTGTTGTAACCAAATTCTTTTAAATTGAGAAATTTGGTGAAGATCAACTTTCCTGAGGCCAAATGCCACTGAGGACCAAAATAACAGAAAAGATCATGAGGTAGGTCTAATCACAGTAATTGGGTAATGTCAAATATGAATTTTAAAAACCTAAGAGCTTACATGGAAGAGAAGGTAAAGAGAGTAAGCCATTCCACAGTTCTGGAGTCTGTGAAAAGAACAGGTTAGAATTTTAAACAGAAGTGTTACTGAAAAAATGGAATAGAATAGATGATAATGGTCCAGTTTTATATTAAGAATAACAGTGAGGCTATCAGTGCTCTCTGTTAATAAGGAGTAAATTGAACAGCAACTTCCAATATCTGCAGTTAACAGGGATATCGAAGTTTCTGTCTTGATTTGCTCTGCACCTTCACAAGTTTTGCATTCAAGCACATGACGTGAAGTTATTCACCCATTACACAAGCTAGAAAAAGTTAGGGTTCATCCAATCGAGTGCAAGTGCATTTTTAATGACTTGATAAATCTTACTATCCAACAACCTCTGGCACTGAAAAACTTACCATTCTTTCAGATTTTAATTATTATTGGAGATTTTATTAAAAATATTACATTTTTGAACTTTTTTTTCTGTCTTTTACCTCTCTTTCCTAACCCAATCTTTCTTTCCCTCTATTTTGCATTCTGTAGAAAATTGTAGATCCATGACTATCACAACCTCATTGAGGGGGGAGCCCAGCATATCAGTGTAAAAGACAAGACTGAAGCATTTGCAACCATCTTCAACCAGAAGTGCCGTGTGTGGATGATTCATCTCGGCGCCTTCCTTAGGTCCCCAGCATCAGAGATGCCAGTCTTCAGTCAATTCAATTCACTCCATGTAACATCAAGAAATGGCTAAAGATAGGTAAAAGGTTATGGGTCCTGACAACATCCTGGCTGTAGTACTGAAGACTTGTTCTCCAGAACTAATCGTACCACTAACTAAGCTATTCCAGGACAAATCCAACACAGCCAATTACCACCCCATCAGTCTATTCTCAACCATCAGCAAAGTGATGAAAGGTGTCATTGACAGTGCTACCAAGTGGAAATACTCAGCAATGACCAGTTCACTGATGCTCAGTTTGGGTTACAAGGCCACTTGCCTCCTGACCTCATTATAGCCTTAGCCCAAACATGGGACAAAAGATCTGAGTCCAGAGGTGAGTTGGGAGTGACTGCACTTAATTCATGACATCATTTGAAAAATTACTTCACTCAAAGGGTTGTGAATCTTTGGAATTCTCCACTCTAGAGGGTTGTGGATGGTCCATGGTTGACTATATTTAAGGCTGGTATAAACAAATTTTTGGCTCAAGAGAATAAATGGATACAGGGAGCAGGTAGGAAAGTAGAGTTAAAGCTCAAGGTCAGCCATGGTCGTATTGAATGGTTGAACAGGCTCGATGGACCATATGGTCTACTCCTGCTCTTATCTGCTTTGTTCTTGTGGTCAAGTGTGACGTCAAGGAGCTCTAGAAAAAGTGAAATCAATAGGAATCAGGGGGAAAACTCTCCAGTGGTTAAGGATCATACCTGGCACAGCCCCAGGACATCGCTGTAGGAGCTCCTTAGGTAGTGTCCTCGGCCCAACCATCTTCAGATGCTTTATCAGTGACCTTCCCTCCATCATTAGGTCAGAAATAGGGATGTTCACTGATGATTGCACAGTAGTCAGTGCCATTCAAGGCTCCTCTGACACTGAAGCAGACTGTGTCTATATGCAGCAAGACCTGGACAACATTCAGGCTCGGAATGATAAGTGGCAATTGACATTTGCGTCACACAAGTGCCAGGCAATGATCATGTTCCACAAGAGAGAATCCAACGATCTCCACTTCATTCAACGGCATTACTATCGCTCAATCCTGCTCCCTTCCCCCCACATCAACACCCTGGGGGTTACCGTTGACCTGAAACTTGACCAGCTATATAAATACTGTGGCTAGAAGAGCAGGTCAGAGGCTGGGAATTCTGTGGCATATAACTCACCTCCTACTCACCAAAACCTGTCCACCATCTACCAGGCCTAAGTCAGAAGAGTGGTGGAATACTCTCCACTTGCCTGGATGAGTGCAGCTCCAAAAACACTCAAGAAGCTCGACACCATCCAGGACCAAGCAGCTTGATCAATACCCCACCCACCACCTTAAACATTCATTCCCTCCATCACCAATGCACAGAAGCAGCAGTGTGCACGATATACAAGATACACTGCAGCAACTCACCAAGGATCCATCGATTAAACTTTCCAAAACCTCTATCACCTAAAAGGATAAAAGCAAGGAATCTTACCTCAAAATTTGTAAGGCTATATTTTACTTTGCCTTTATAATAAAAAAATGTATATTCTGGTCACTTTTACTGTCCTAAAAAAGTGATTTACCTGTCTTATTATCAATCATTAAAAAAATCTACATGTACATACAACTACATACCGAGAAATACTGTAATCCTTATTTTCAGCCAATAAACTTAGTTAAGGAAAAGGATGATGGCTGCTCATGCTCAAATCCTGGTTTTTAGATGCCTTTAGCAGTTTCTCATGAGAGGGAAGACTTTTTCCCTGATTTATTATACATTTTAATGTGAAAAGATTAACCCGAAGTCCATTTCCAAGTAAGCTTGGCTAACATTTTTGTTTCCATTAAGAAGAGCCAATGTGTCAGAGTGACCTTTCCATCAATTATTTTAGTTTTACCATATGTGAAACAACCAGTCCCTGGCTACATTAAATTATATTTCTGACAACATGATGTGTTAAAAGGGGCGGCACTTTTAAACTGCTGCATCAAAACATATTGTGCTGCCAACTGTGTTCAAAGTCAGTGACTAAACTATTGCACCAACAAAAAAGTACTTTTTCATGAAGACAGTAACACTATTAATGATCTAGAAAAAATATGGTGACAAGCACTGTACTTACATCCATTTGGGGGCTGAAAATAGAAAGTACTGCTGCACAGGAGGCGGCAGAAGGCGACAGATAAATGGGTCATTAGCCAGAGTCCAAACAACTCACTCAATTATGTTGCAGACTGAACTGTGCACACCGCCCACTTGTTGAATCCACCCCTAGCAAGGAAAGGCCGACATCATCACTTTCATGATGTTACTACTTTCTGTTTTTATTCCATATCACAAAGGAGGAGAGGAAGAGGCAGCAACCAAGTAAACAAATTCGAAAAATGTAGGGGGAGGGGGTGGTGGAAGAGACAAAATAAATTACTGCGTGCACCAAGTCAATCGACATTCCTCAAGGATTTGATCAACATTAATCTACACCGTGTACAAAACTACACACACACACACAAAGCTGCAACATAGTTAAACAAACAGCACTGCTCATGGATCTGAATGCTCAGAGCAGAGCTACAGAAGGTTCTAATGTAGAGCAGAAATCCACTTACTGAGGAATGGGGAGTCAGCCTAATCTGATGGCACAATTTTTGTAAACATGCTGGACTTCTCAGAACTTGGAGCACTTCACATTGCCATGGAGACAGCAAGCAAAATCCAGTAGCTAACCTTTCGGTGAAGGAGCCACCGTGGGGGTGGGAGGGGAAGGCTTGCAAAGTCGCGTCGTCTTTAACTCGGAGTGATGATAATCCAAGACAGGAAATGTCAGAACTGAGCCTGTGCAAAATGGTCGGTTCGACAGGCACTTGTAAAAACAGCACAAAAAAAAGTTTCAGGTCCTGCCAATCGGACACCGTGAGTTCAGAGCAAAAACTTGAACCTCTGCCAAAATCAGCAAGCACAGAATCCTGAGCAGCATTTCCCCAATGTTTACCAGCCATTTACCCAACCGCTGGGTCACAAGAGAAATTTTAAAACACAAACACCAGATGAAGTCTCCCCAGTGTGACCCTCTAGGTCCAATAGGTTTGGTTTTAAAACAGCTGTTGAGTGCAGGAAAGCTAACCCTAACCTTTAGAAAGCAGCAGCCTTAAGCAATACTCTCCACCTCTTCTTGCAAATCAACACTTTGCCAGCAGCAAAAAAATAAAATGACGATTGAATTAATATGTGTTACTGAAGTTAATTTTCGTTTGCCAAGTACAGGATATCGCCAACTCAAAAGGTAAACACGGGTGATTTGCCACTGAAAGATTTCACAAATTAAACTAAAAGCCCTTCAATTTAATAATACTCTTAATATAAATAATCAACATTAGTTTGTTTCAATAATGTCATGGTTATTGGCTTAAATATCAAATATTGACTTCATTTATAATATTGGCTCAATATTAAATATTGGCTTTTTATCACTGAATAAACTTAAGGTGTTTGAAAAAATAAGAAAATGAGTTATCAAAGTTATATTAAGCAAATTTTTTTCAAAACTCATATTACTGAAACTATTGGACGACAAAAGTTGACATTTAAAATATACAATTTAACCCTCATTTTTTAAAATTGACATTACACAGTAAAGAAAATGCTATGATGTAACACTCCTTGTTCACTTGCTAACAAGAGAGCAATACTCTTCTCAATCCTTCACTGAACCTTATTTGTTTCACTTATTTGCATGTCAGTTTCAGAATACTCCAGCCTGTAGCATACAGCACTTCCTGTCATTCAACATTCCTGCCTCCCAAATGCTACATGCTCAATGCTGCAGGTGAAAATGCTCAACAATTAAAAATTGTCTCCATGAAAGTTATTAAGTCCTTCACGTGGGCCGACGAAAACTCATTTCCCACAAGCTTCTATGAAGAAACCTCCAGGATTCCTCCTCAAAATAAACTAAACAAGGATATTTCCACATCTACTGGAGTTCTCTCCCCACTACCCCCACCCATCCCCCATGTTTAGTTTCCTCCTTGCTTCTATCAAAATGCTTGGCGAAGTGTAGTGTGTAGATCACATGCACAGTGGGAACAACCATTACGTTTGGCTCACTTAAAATAGCCTTTGGGTTATGTGCCAGCATCTTGCAGATGCTTCCCTTATGGAGTAGCTAAAGGAGTGTAACAATTGACCAGTCAGCTGTGGCTCATTGGGAGCACTCACACCTCTGATTCAAAAAGTTGTCAAGTCTAGTCCTACTCCAGATACTCAAGTACTAATCCAGGCTGATACACTAATGCAGTACTGTGGGAGAGCTGCACTGTCTTATGGATGAGATGTTAAAGCGAGTTATTCATGATGCCCTGGCCAATATTTATCCCTCAACCAACATTACCTGATTACCTTATTGCTGCTTGTGGGAACTTGCTGTGCACATACTGGCTGTCATGTTTTCCACATTACAACAGTGGTAATACATTAAAAGTACTTAATTTGTGTAAAGCACTTGGGAGCATCCTGATGCCCTAAAAAGGATTATAGAAATTAAGATCTTTCCATCTTTCCCTTTCTTTTTTTAAGTGCACCTACATTAGGTTGCAGAAGTTGGGTGAGGATGAGAGGGAAGCTTAGCCGGAGTTCTTGCTGCTGACAGCTATCCAGGAGCGCTGACAGATCAATATGTACATGCCTGTAAATATCAGGCGAGGACAAAACTGGGTTTGGATATAATTCCTCCTAAAGCTAAGTAGCCTGCAGACACTTACTGTAAGCAAACACAAAGAACAACCTCTTGAGCAAAATACTGGAGACTTTAAGACCCTTGAAACACTAAACCGTAGCAGAACACAAAAGCAAGGAAGTGATTCTCATCCTTGTTTTCAAATCCCTCCTATCTTTGCAATATCCTCCAGGCCCACAGCCCAGCGAGATATCTGTACTTATCTTAATTCTGGCCTCTTGAGCATCCATGTTTTTAATTGCTCCACTATTGGTGGCTGTGCCTCCAGCTGCCTAGGTATTAAGTTCTGGAATTCGATCCCTAAACCTCTCCACCCATCTTTCTCTTCTCCTTTAAGACACTCCTCAAAAGCTACCACTTTGACCAAGCTTTTGACCACCTGCTCTGATATCGCCTTATGTAGTTTGGTGTCAAATTTGGCTTTGTAATGCTCCTGTTAAGCCGGCTTTTTATTAGATTAAAGGGGCTACATAAATACAAGTGTTGTTAATGTTCAATGAACTTGCACAACACCTTAGCCTGCAGTGGAATATTGTGTCCATTTTTGGAAATCCCATTAAAGGTCTGATAGAAAAGCAATGGGACAGGTTTGATGTAGATACATAGTTACATCAATATTACAACACAGAAATAGGCTGCTTGGCCCAATCAGTCTATGTTTATCCTCCACAAGAGCAGTAATCCAAATATCATTTCCCATTCCTTCAATCGTCTATCTAACATATTCTTTAATGGTCTTTTTCAATCACTAACTCTAGTAGAGAATTCCACAGCGTCACAGCCTTCCGTGTAAAGAAATTTCTGCTGCGACCTATCCTAAGCACTTTACATTTAATCTTGCATTTATATCTCCTCACTGTATACCCCTCATACACTGGAAATAGTCTGTTCGTACCTTATCTGTCCCTTCATAATTTTTACCTCTATTAAATCACCCCGTATTCTTCTTTGAACATAAGAACTAGGAGCAGGAGTAAGCAATTCAGCCCCTCGAGCCTGCCCTGCCATTCAATACAATCATGGCTGATCTCATTTCGGCCTCAACTCCAATTTCCCGCCCTCTCCCCATAACCTTTCAACCCATTACTAATTAAAAATCTGTCTATCTCCTCCTTAAATCTATTCAGCATCCCGGCATCCACTACATTCTGAGGTAGAGAATTCCACAGATTCACGACCCCTTGGGAAAAGTAATTCCTCCTCATCTCTGATTTAAATCTACCACCCCTTAGAGGCCTTAAAACTATGGCCTCTCGTTCTCGAGTGCCCCACAAGGGGAAACATCCGCTCCACGTCTACTTTGTCTATCCCCTTTCAGCATCTTATAAACCTCAATTAGATCTCCTCTCATCCTCCTAAACTCTAGCGAGTATAGGCCTAAACTGCTCAATCTCTCCTCATATAAGACAAGCCCCGCATCCCTGGAATTAATCTAGTGAACATCCTCTGAACCACCTCCAATGCAACCACATCCTTCCTCAAGTAAAGGGACCAAAACTATGCACAGTACTCCAGGTGCAGTCTCACCAATGCCTTGTACAGTTGCAACAACACTTCCCTATTTTTATGCTCTATTCCTTTAGCAATAGATGCCAAAATTCCATTTGCCTTCCTCATTACCTGCTGTACTTGCATACTGGCTTTCAGCGATTCATGCACGAGGACACCTACATCCCTCTGCACTGAAGCATTCTGAAGTTTCTCTCCATTTAAATAATAAGTCGCCTTTTTATTCTTCCGACCAAAATGGAGAACCTCACACTTATCCACGTTAAACTCCATCTGCCAAATTTTGGCCCATTCACCCAACCTGTCCATATCCATTTGTAAATTTCTTATTTCTTCATTGCAACTTACTTTCCCACCTATTTTGGTGTCATCTGCAAATTTAGCTATAGTACCTTCTATCCCTGAATCCAAGTCATTAATATAGATTGTAAATAGTTGGGGCCCAAGGACCGAACCCTGTGGCACCCCACTAGTTACAGCTTGCCATCCAGAAAAAGACCCATTTATCCCGAATCTCTGCTTTCTGTTGGTTAGCCAACCCTCTATCCAAGCTAATATATTATCCCTATCTCCGTGTGATCTTATCTTGTATATTAATCTTTTGTGCAGCACCCTATTAAAGGCCTTCTGGAAATCCAGAGGTACTACAACTACAGGATCCCCATTATCCACTTTGCTTGTCACATTTTCAAAGAACTCTAGCAAATTAGTCAAACGCCATTTACTCTTCATAAAACCATGCTGACTCTGATGGGTTGCATTTGACTTTCCAAATGCCCCATTACTACTTCCTTAATAATGGATTCCAACAATTTCCCAACGACAGACGTTAAACTAACTGGTCTATAGTTTCCTACTTTCTGTCTTCCCCCCCCCACCTCTTTGAATAAGGGTGTTATATTAGCATTTTTCCAATCCACTGGAACCTTTCCAGAATCCAGGGAATTTTGGAATAATATAGCCAGTGCATCCACTATCTCCGCTGCCACTTCCTTTAAAACACTGAGATGTAGGCCATCAGGTCCTGGGGACTTGTCACCCTTTAATCCCAATAGTTTGCTCAGTACTTGTTCTCTAGTGATGGTGATTGTTCTAAGTTCCTTCTTCTCTATACTCTCTGCACTACCTGTTACTATTGGGGTGGTACTAGTGTCCTCCACCGTGAAAACTGAGGCAAAATATTGATTAAGCGTCTCTGCCATTTCTGCGTTCCCCACTATTAACTCCCAGTCTCATCCTCCAAGGGACCAACATTCACTTTAGCTACTTTGGCCCAACAAAATCAGCTGACAGTGAGTGTTTAAGGGTTATAGTTAAGAGAGACTTGAGAAGTTGGAGCATTTTCTTTAACAATAAAGCTGTGAAGGGTAAGAGGTAACCATATAGAGATATCAAAATGATAAGGTAGATGAGGGCATAAATTATGTGATATTCACAATAAGATAAAAGATCTTTATACAGGGGGTGGCTGGAATGTGAAATCCTCTGCTACAAACTATCATTGAAAAAAAGTTGATTAATTCTTCTAAAAGGATTTTAGATATATGTCTGAAAAAAAAAGGAATATTGCAGGATATGAACAGCAAACAGGAAATTGGGATTAGACTAGGTGGCTCGTGTGCAGAAAAACGTTGGCACATTGAATGACCTATTTTTGTTCTGGAATGTTCTATGATTCATGGTTTTCAGGACAGGAAGGCAGAAACCATGGACAAATTCTAAAAGAAAAAGTTGCTGGTAAGTTCTGTTGAATTAAATTTGGATGGACACATTGAAGTAATACTTTGACACTTTTCACAGGCTGAAGATTTTTAACCCATTGTCTTGAGTGGGACAAAGTGGGAACCCATTGAGCCATGGCAAATATTTATAACTTCTGTATCTGTTACCTTTGCCAGGTAACACAAAGCACCTGCTCATGAGTTCATCCATTGCTGTGGCCCCGCTCCATCCCACATTTTGTGCATCCTAGGTTGCAGCTAAATTATATTTTCTCCTTAATCTTAAATACTTCTTTTCTCTCACTCTCACTTTCCAACAGAAGGTTCTCCTTTTTGGAACCAGAAACATTTGCTTATGATTTATCCAATTTATGTGCTTTGCTCACTGAAACCTCAACTAATACACAGTATTGCCCCATGACTTAAAAAATTTTCTCAGGTCATTCTGTCTCCCCTAACCATAACTTATAATAGCTTTCTGGGTCTCAGTCTCCTTGTCAGCTGCCCTATGGGAGGGAGGGGGTATATCTGCTGGTGGAGGGGGAGGAGGGAGAGGATATCTGCTGAGGAGGGGGAGGGAGGAGGGAGGAGAAGGGGGGGAGGGGGGAGAGGGAGGGAGGGGGGAGGGAGGGAGGGGGGAGAGAGAGGGAGAGGGAGGGGGCAGAGGGAGAGGGAGGGAGGGGGCAGAGGGAGAGGGAGGGAGGGGGCAGAGGGAGAGGGAGGGAGGGGGCAGAGGGAGGGAGGGGGGAGAGGGAGAGAGGGAGGGGGGAGAGGGAGGGAGGGGGAAGAGGGAGAGGGAGGGGGTGAGGGGGGGAGAGGGAGGGGGGAGAGGGAGGGGGGAGAGGGAGAGGGAGGGAGGGGAGAGGGAGAAGAAGGGGGTGAGGGGGAGAGGGAGGGAGGGGGGAGGAGTGGGAGGAGATCTGGGGGAGGGGCTAGATGTGCTGAGGGGGGGAGGGGGAGATCTGCTGAGGGAGGGAGATCTGCTGAGGGAGCTGGAGGGAGTGGATCTGCTGAGGAAGCGGGGAGGGGGAGATCTGCTGAGGGAGAGAGGAGATCTGCTGAGGGAGGGAGGAGATCTGCTGAGGGAGAGGGCAGGGGGAAAATCTGCTGTGGAAGAGGGGAGGTCTGCTGGGGAAGGGGGGAGGTCTGCTGGGGAGGGGGAGGTCTGCTGGGGAGGGGGGAGGTCTGCTGGGGAGGGGGGAGGTCTGCTGGGGAGGGGGGAGGTCTGCTGGGGAGGGGGGAGGTCTGCTGGGGGAGGGGCGAGGTGGAGGTCTGCTGGGGGAGGGGTGAGGCGGAGATCTGCTGGGGATGAGGCGGAGATCTGCTGGGGGGGGTGGTGAGGCGGAGATCTGCTGAGGCGGGGAGGGAGGGTGAAGGGAGCGGAGGGACGGAGGGGGGATATCTGCTGGGGGAGGGGGAAATATCTGCTGAGGGAGGGAGGGGGTCATCAGCTGGGGGATGGGGAAGGGGGATATCTGCTGAGGGAAGGAGGTGGGAGGGAGGAGTAGGGAGGAAGGAAGGGGGAGAGGGGAGGAGGGAGGGTGATGGGGGAGATCTGCCGAGGAGGAGGGGGGAGGTCTGCTGAGGGGGAGGGGGAGATCTGCTGAGGGAGGGAGGAGATCTGCTGAGGGAGAGGGCAGGGGGAAGATCTACTGAGGGAGAGGGGAGGTCTGCAGGGGGAGGGGGAGGTCTGCTGGGGAGGGGGGGGGGTCTGCTGGGGAGGGGGGAGGTCTGCTGGGGAGGGGGGAGGTCTGCTGAAGGAGGGGCGAGGTGGAGATCTGCTGGGGGAGGGGTGAGGCGGAGATCTGCTTGGGGGGTGGTGAGGTGGAGATCTGCTGAGGCGGGGAGGGAGGGTGAAGGGAGCGGAGGGACGGAGGGGGGATATCTGCTGGAGGAGGGGGAAATATCTGCTGAGGGAGGGAGGGGGTCATCAGCTGGGGGATGGGGAAGGGGGATATCTGCTGAGGGAAGGAGGTGGGAGGGAGGAGTAGGGAGGAAGGGAGGGGGAGGAGGGAGGGTGAGGGGGGAGATCTGCTGAGGAGGAGGGGGGAGGTCTGCTGAGGGGGAGGGGGAGATCTGCTGAGGGGGAGGGGTGGGGTGAGATCTGCTGCGGGGGGAGGCGGAGATCTATTGAGGGGGAGGGGAGATCTGCTGAGGGAGGGGGAAGATCTGCTGAGGGAAGGGGGAGGGGGGAATCTGCTGAGGGAGGAGGGGGAGATCTGCTGAGGGAGAGGAAAGGGGGGAGATCTGCTGAGGGAGAGGGGAGGTTGAGATCTGTTGAGGGAGAGGGGAGGAGACCTGCTGAGGGAGAGGGGAGAAGATCTGCTGGGGGAGGGGGCGGGGGAGATCTGCTGAGGGGGGAGGCGGAGATCTGCTGAGGGGAGAGGAGAGATCTGCTGAGGGAGGGGGGAAGATCTGCTGAGGGAAGGGGGGGGCGGAATCTGCTGAGAGGAGGGGGAAATCTGCTGAGGGAGAGGGGAGGGGGGAGATCTGCTGAGGGAGAGGGGAGGGGGGAGATCTGCTGAGGGAGAGGGGAGGAGGAGATCTGCTGAGGGAGAGGGGAGGAGAAGATCTGCTGGGGAGAGGGAAGAAGATCTGCTGGGGGAGGGGGCGGGGGAGATCTGCTGAGGGAGGGGGAGGTCTGCTGAGGGAGGAAGGAGGGGGAGATCTGCTGAGGGATGGGGAGATCTGCTGAGGAAGGAAGGAGGGGGATATCTGCTGAGGGAGGGGCGAGGGGGATATCTGCTGAGGGAGGGGAGATCCAGTTGTGATAGTCCACATAGGTATCAACGACATAGGTAGAACTAGGAAAGAGGTATGAGGAGCTAGGCACTAAACTATAAAGCAGAACCTCAAAGGTAATAATCTCTGGATTATTACCTGAGTCACATGCAAATTGGCATAGAGTCAATAAGATTAGGGCGATATATGTGTGACAGAAAGACTGGTGTGGGAGAAGTGGGTTCCACTTCCTGGGGCCCTGGCACCAGTACTGGGGAAAGTAGGGGCTGTACCATTGGGATGGACTTCGCTTGAGCCATGCTAGGAGCAGTATTCTAGCGAGTTGTATAACTAAGGAAGTACAGAGTGCAAACTAAATAGTGGGGAGAAGGGATCATGTGGGGGAAGATTGAGTAAATTAAAAGGAAATGATAAGGCAATAGATCAAGGTAACAATAAAGGTAATGATAATCAGAATTTGTCAGGAAGGGACAATGGTTGCAAACTTACAGAATGTGCCAGCAGATAGGACTAGAGTTTACAAAAAACAGTAAAAAAGGAACTGAATTAAGGGCTCTGTATCTGAATGCCTGCAACATTCGCAATTAAACAGATGAACTGTCAGCTCAAATAGAAAGTCAAATGTGTGACCTGATAGTCATTACAGAGACGTGGCTACAAGGAAACCAAAGCTGGGACCTGAATATTTGTAACATTCAGGAAGGACAGGAAGCTGGGAAAAGGTGTGGGGGGCTCTGTTAATTAAAGGGGACATTAGTAATGTAGTGAGAGATGATCTTAGTTCAAAAGATCAAGACATAGAATCAGTTTGGATGGAACTAAGAAACAGCAAGGGGCAGAAAACATTGGTGGGAGTGGTTTATAGGTCACCAAACAGCAGTGGTAATGTAAATCACCGTAAAAATCAGGAAATTAGGGGTGTGTGTAACAAAGGTAATACAGTAATCAGGAAGGATTTCAATCTACATACAGGCTGGGTAAACCTAATTAGTACTAATGTTGAGGAGGACGAATTCTTGGAATGCATGTGAGATGGTTTTCTACAGCAGTATGTTGAAGAACTAACCAGAAACTGGTTAATTTTAAATCTAGTATTGTGCAATGAAAAAGGGCTAATTAATAATCTTATTGTAAAAGAGCATTAAGGAAAGAGTGACCATAATATGACAGAATTTTACATTTAGTTTGAAAATGATGTTGTTCAATCAGAAACTAGGATCTTAAATCTAAACAAAGAAAACGACGAAAGTATATGAGGCAAATTGGCTATGATGGATTGGGAAACTACGTAAAAAAGTATGGTGGTAGACAGGTAATGGCTAACATTTAAAGAACTAATACATAGTTTACAACAAAAATGCATTCCTATAATGCACAAAAACCAAGCAAGTAAGGTGTTCCAACCATGGCTAATGAAATAAATCAAGAACTGTATTAGATCAAAGGAAGAGGCGTATAAAGTTGTGAAGAAAAAGAAGTAAACCTGAGGTTTGGTAGCATTTTAGAATTCTGCAAAGAAGGACCAAGAAAAAGATTTTTAAAAAGGGAAATGAGAATATGAGAGTAAACTAGTGAGAAACATAAAAATAAAGTAAAAGCTTCTGTAGCTTTGTAAAAAGGAAAAGATTAGCAAAAACAAATGTGGGTCCATTACAAGCGGAGTCAGGAGAATTTATAATGGGGAATAAGGAAATGGCAGAGAAACTAAACAAATACTTGGTGTCTGTCTTCACAGGGGAAACTACTAAAATACTCCCAGAAATAATGGAGAATCAAGGGACTAGTATAAATGACTAACTGCAATATATTAACATTACTAAAAGAAAAAGTTCTAGTGAAATTAATGGAACTTAGAGTAGATAAATGTCCTGGACCTGATGATCTACATCCCAGAGTGTTGAAAGAGGAGGCTGCAGAGTTAGTTGACGCATTAGTGGTCATCTTTCAAAACTCGATACGACTCTGAAATGGTTCCTGCGGATTGGAAGACGGCAAATGTAACTCCACTATTTAAGAAAGGAGGGAGAGAGAAAACTGAGAACTATAGACCTGTTAGCCTGTGGCGTTGTGATATTGTCATTGGACTAGTAATCCAGGGACCCAGGGTAATACTCTGGGGACTCGAGTTCAAATCCCACCATGGCAGATGGTGAAATTTGAATTCCATAAAAATCTGAATTAAAAGTCTAATGATGACCATGAAACCATTGCTGATTGTCGTAAAAACCCATCTGATTCATTAATGTCTTTTAGCAAAGGTATGGCCTACATGTGACTCCAGACCCACAGCAATGTGATTGACTCTTAAATGTCCTCTGAACAAGAACAATTAGGGATGGGCAATAAAAGCTGGCCTAGCCATCGATGCCCACATCCCATGACTGAATAATAAAAAAAAACAATCAGTTGTTGGGAAAATGTTAGAATTGACATTAAAGGATGTGATAACAGGAAACTTAGAAAATAATGGTAGGATTGGGCAGGGTCAACATGGATTTATGAAAGGGAAATAATGTTTAACATTGTTGGAGTTTTTTGAGAATGTAACTCGCAGAATAGATAAGGAGGAAACTGGTGGATGTGATATATTTAGATTTTCAGAAAGCCTTTGATAAGATCCCACACAAGAGGTCAGTAAACAAAATGAGAGCACATGGGATTGGGGGGGACTGGCATGGATTGAGAACTGGTTAACTGTCACGAAGCTATTAATGTATATAACATTATTGGGAAATATTTTTCTTTTAAAATAGAGGTTTAGTCTGTGAGTGTATCTTAATTGGATTAAAGCCAGCTAGTCTGGCTGCTTTGATGTGTACTAGTTTTGAGATGTAAGAGGGGTTGAGTGCATTTGCATTTTTTGAATAGAGCGTTCAAGAAGTGGGGTGAAATTTGGCACCTAGCTAGCAAAGACCAAGCAATATGTTTACATTACTAATAAAATTGGTACTATGAAGAGGTGGAATTCAAAGAGGCTAGTGATACAATGGGAATTTACATTCAATGACATGTGCTCGATATAGCCAAGGGCAGTTTTGTGTGTGAGGGGCAGAGGCAATATAAGATCAAAGTAGCCGTAAGCCTACAACGGTCTCCACAGGAACCAAAGTGAGAGGAATCTCATTTTGAATTTGCAAGGTGAAAATGCTTTGCCTGGTGTCTGCTTAAAATTCTATGGGTCGTTGTTGCCTTAATGGAGATTAGTTTAGGAATTTGTTAAAAGTTATAATAGTAGTATAGCCATGTATGTGAGATTAATGTGTTGCATCTTAATAAAATGTTTCATTTAATTTAATATAAAACCTCTCGAGAACTGGTTGTCTGATTCCTGAATTTAGAGTTGCACCTCAAACATACCACTTAAAAATATAGGTTATGAGAGTTGTTTAAAGTTTCCCTCTGGGATTTTTAAATAACTCAGCTTTACCCACTGCTCAGTCATAACATTAACAGATAGAAAAGGAAGAGTAGGAATAAACAGGTCATTCTCAGGTTGGTTGGCCGTGACTAGTGGGATACCGCAAGGATCAGTGCTTGGGGCCCCAGCTATTCACAATCTATTCCAATGATTTGGATGTGGGGATTAAATGTAATATTTCCAAGTTTGCAAAACCACGTGGAAATGAGAAGTATGAGGAGGATGCAAAGATGCTTCAAGGGAATTTAGACAGGGTGAGTGAGTGGGCAAAAATTTGGCAGATGGAATACAATGTGGAGAAATAAGGTTATCCACTTTGGTAGGGAAAACAGAAATGCAGAGTATTTCTTAAATGGTGAGAGGCTGGGAAGCGCTGAACGTCAAAAGGGACTTTGGTGATCTTGTTCAAGATTTACTTAAAGCTAACATGCAGGTACAGCAAGCAATTAAGAAGGAAAATAGTATGTCAGACTTTATTAGATGAGGACTTGGAGTATAGGAGTAAAGATGTCTTACTCCAATTATATAGAGCCACACCTGGAATATTGTGTGCAGTTTTGGCCTCCTTACACAAAGAAAGATATACTTGCCATAGAGGTAGTGCAACGAAGGTTCACCAAACTAATTCCTAGGATGGAGGGATTGTCCTTTGAGGTAAGATTAAATAGACTTGGCCTTTATTCCTTGGAATTAGAGGGCTCGGCAGGGTAGATGCAGGAAGGATGTTTCCCCTGGTTGCGGGGGGGTGGGGGGGTCTAGAACTAGGGGACACAGTCTCAGAATAAGGGACAGGCCATTTATGATTGAGATGAGGAGGGATTTCTTCAGAGGGTGGTGAATCTTTGGAATTGTCTGCCCCAGAGGGCTGTGAAGGCTCAGTTGTTCAGAATGTTCAGGAGTGAGATTGATAAATTTCTACATATCAAAAACATCAAGGGATATGGGGATATTGCAGGAAAATGGTGTTAAAGTAGATCATGCATGATCTCGTTCAATGGCGAAGTGGGCTCGAAGGGCTGGATGGCCTATTTCTTTTTCTTATGTTTTTATTTACCTAATGCTACTCCACTACCTTGCACATTCATTCTTTTCAGGTTATAATCCAATTACCTCTTGACTGCCTCAATTGAACTTGCCTCCACCAGTCTCAGCCAGTGCATTCCAGCTCCTAATCACGCGCTATATGAAAAAAAATTTCCTCACATCGCCATTGCTTCTTTGCTAATTACATTAAATTTTCACCCTCTAGTTCTTGATCTTTCCAACAATGGAAACAGTTTTTCCTGTGTCTAGACCCCTCACAATTTTAACAGTCCCAACTTCTCCAAAACCTAATCCCTGGAACCATTCTCCTGAATCTTTTCTGTAGCCTCTCCAATGCCTTCAAATCCTCCCTGAAGTGTGGCACCCAGAACTGGATGCAATACTCCATTTGAGATGAACCATGTTCTACACAAGTTTAACATGACTGGCTTGCTTTTGTACTCCATGCCCCTATCAGTAAAGCCTAGGATGCTGTATGCTTTATTAACTGCTCTCAACCTGCCCTGCCACCTTCAACGATTTATGCACAAACACACAAAGGTTGCTCTGTTCTTGCACCTCCTTTAGAATTGTACCCTTTAATTTATATTATATTGCCTCTCTGCGTTCTTCATACCAAAATGAGTCACTTCACATTTCAATTCACTCTGAAAAATTACAACTCTCAATTGCAATACATGTTGTTATAATATGTAATGCATTTGTCATTGCAAGGCCAATGCTTCACCATAAATACTGCCATGAGGATCCACTCATTCCTGCTATGTCCAATCAGTAAATTTTTGCTGATCAAATTACCACAGTATATTAAATAAAATTATCTGCTGCAACAAGCTAGAAATCAAAGCCAACTCGAGTGTAACTCAACATCAAGGTAAAAGGGGAAGAATCGTTCTGATCATTGTGTGGGGCAAAATTAAAAGTGCATTCATATAGAAAGCATTTACAACTACACTGGAAACGCAGGCTAGAGAAAATGTTCTTACAATGACGCAGTGCATAATGACTTTTCCAACTGTGGTATTACTGAAGGTGGTTTGAATTATCATTTTTTATAAGAACATTCAAATTACATTAGCCTCCCGTAACAAGAATAAATTCCATAAGATTTAAGATAGCAGTTGAGTTTTAAGAGCTGAATTTAAATAAAGAAAACAAGTGCACACACAAATGGACAGCTGGAACAGTGATAACTCAAAACAGTGAGCATTTACTGGCAACATAAGGATTGAAATCACACTTCACTGAACTGGTCAGTGTCACTCCATCATAATTTTAAGTAAGTGAACTAGTGGAACAACCAGTCCAACTAATCAACTGGATTGCAATAGCATGTCTGTTTCACTGCAGATCATGTTGTGGCACAGTGCGGTCACCATTTTACAGATGAAAAACTCGGAACAATGGTGAATAACCTAGAAATGAATTACAGTATCAATGCAGGTCATATAATATCATTGTTAGAAAAGGAGAGATGTTCAACACACACACAAAGCAAGTAAAGATCATTGTTAAAATGCAACACAAATTATGACTGAAATGCATATTTTATATCGCTAATATTTCACTTTCAGAGTTTACTGGATGCAAGCTGAATCTTGGAGGTCTGGAAAATAGAAAACATGGGACCCATCTTCAAAAAAAAAAGGGGGAGGGTGGAGGATATATCGTCGGATCATAGGCCTTTTAGCTATCCTCATTCTTGTCATAAAAATGTTTAAAAATATTACAAAGGTTGACATTAGGGAGCATCTTATGGGTCACTAACTAATCTTAAACAGTCCGGGTGATAGGAATGAGAGGTCATGCTCAGCTAATTTTTTGGACTCCTTTGAGGAGCTGACAGTCCTAGTGTGGATGTTAGCTACCTGGATTTCAGGAAGATGTTTGGCATTGTCCAACATAATAGGCTAATACACAAGGTCAAAGCCCCTGGGAGAGATGAGAATATATTACATACAGACAGGTGTTTCTGCGGCCGCAGAAGTGAATCCAGGAAGATACTCTGGTGCTAGGGTGAAGGATGTCACTGAGCGGCTGCAGAGACTGAGGGAGAAGGGTGACCAGTCAAGCGTTCGTGCTCCACATTGGTACCAACCTCATAGGTAGAAAGAGGGATGTGGTCCTGCATTTCGGGAGCGAGGCAGGGAATTAGCAAGCAGGACCTCAAAAGTAGTAATCTTCAGATTACTCCAGGTAACATGTGCAAGTGAGTATAAAAATAGGAAGATAAAGCAAATGAATGTGTGGCTGGATAGTTGGTGCAGGAGGGAGGGCTATAGTTTCTTGGGACACTGGGGAGTTCTGGGGGAGATGGGACCTATACAGGCTGAATGTGTTGCACTTAAACAAATTGCTTGCGGGGCAATTTGTTTGGGCTATTAAGGAGGGTTTAAACTAACTGGACAGGGTTTGGGAACTAGGAGGTAATACTAGAAAGGAATACAAAAGGTGCACAGGATACTGGGAGAGACTGTTAGCACCAGAGATTTATTTTATTCATTCATGGGGTGTGGGGGGGTCGCTGGCTAGGCCAGCATTTATTGAGCATCCTTAATCGCCCTTGAGAAGGTGGTGGTGAGCTGCCTTCTTGAACCACTGCAGTCCATGTATTGTAGGAACACCCACAGTGCTGTTAGGGAGCTTCAGGATTTTGACCCAGTGACAGTGAAGAAACGGTGATACAGTTCCAAGTCAGCATGGTGTGTGATTTGGAAGGGAACTTGCAGGTGGTGGTGTTCCCATGCATCTGCTGCCCTTGTCCTTCCAGATGGTAGCGGTCACGGGTTTGGAAGGTGCTTTCGTAGGAGCCTTGGTGAGTTTCTGCAGTGCATCTTGTAGATGGTACACACGCTGCTACTGTGCATCAGTGGTGGAGGGAGTGAATATTTGAGGTGGTGGACGGGGTGCCAATCAAGTGGGCTGCTTTGTCCTGGATGGCGCTGAGCTTCTTGGGAGCTGTTGGGGGTTTCACTCATCCAGGCGAGTGGAGACTATTGCAAAATAATCCTTTCACTCATCCAGGCGAGTGGAGACTATTGCAAAATAATCCTATTATTTGTGCCTTGTAGATGGCGGACAAGCTTTGGGGAGTCAGGAGGTGAGTTACTCTCTGCAGAATTCCCAGCCTCTGACCTCTTGTAGCCACAGTATTTATGTGGCTGGTCCAGTTCATTTTCTGGTCAACAGTAGGAAATAGTAATGTATTAAGTGGCTTCAGCATAAGAGAGAAAGAAATAAAGTTTAAGTCTGGGTCAAGGTTACTGTGTGTGTATACGAATGCATGGAGTGTGGTAATTAAGACTGGTGAACTGCAGGCAAGATAGCCATGTGGAACTATGATGTTGTGGTGATAAGGGAGACCTGGTTCAAAGAAGGGCAGGGCTATTATTAAATATTCCTGGATACAAGGTGTTCACCAAAGATAGGAAAGGAAGAAGGTGGCAGAATTCATCAAGGAGAACATTGTAATGCTGGAGAGAGAGTACTGTATGTCCCAGAGAGTTCAAGGACATAATCCATTTGGATGGTACTAAGGAAGAAAACAGGTGCAATTACTTGCTTGGTACAGTCTCTAGACCTCCAACTAGCAGTAAAGATGAAGAGGAACACATTTGCAAGGAAATTACAGAGAGATGCAAGAATTAGAGTAGCTAGTAATCGGGGACTTTAATTATCCGAATATAGACTGGGATAAGAGTAGTGTAAAGAACAGAGAGGAGGCAAGAGTTCCTAGAGCGTGTACTGGAAAATTTTCTACAGCACCATGTTTCCAGTTCATCAAGGAAGGAGGTATTGCTAGACTTAATTTTTGGGAATCAGGTGGGCCAAATGGATCAAGTGTCAGTAGGGGAAATTTAGGGACAGTGATCATTGTATCGTATGGTTTAGGTTGGCTATGGGAAAGAACAAGGAACAATCCAGAGTAAGAAAAATTAACTGGGAGAAAGCCAACTTCAGTGGGGGTAAGAATGGATCTGGCCCAGATAAATTGGAATCAAAGGTTGGCAAAAAAGACTAACTGAACAATGGGCTGCCTTCAAAGAAGAGATAATTCGGGTACAATCAAGGTATATTCCCACAAAAAGGAAAGATAGGGCAAACAAATCCAGAGCTCCCAGAATGAAAAAGAGATAGAGGTTAAAAAGAAGAAAAAAAGTGTGCTTATATCAGATGGCTAATACAACCGAGAACCAGGCTAAATATATAAGGGTCAGAGGGGAATTGAAGAAGCAAATAAGAGAATCAGAGAGTATGAGAAGAGGTTGGCAGCTAAAGTAAAAGGGATCCCAAAAGTCTTATATAGGCATATAAATAGTAGAAGGGTGGTAAAAGGTGGTGTGATTCCCATTAGGGACCAAAAAGGAGATTTATGCATGGAGGCAAGGGACACGGCTGAGTTATTAAATAAATACTTTGCATCTGTCTTTACCAAAGATGCTGCTGCTGCCCAGGGCATGCTGAATGCGGTGGTAATTCAGGCACTTGAAGGATTTAAAATTGATAAGGAAGTGGTATTGGATAGGCTGTCTGTACTTAAAGTTGAAGGCACTAGGACTGGATAAAATGCATCAAAGGGTACTGAAGGAAGTGAGAGTGGAAATTGCGGAGGCACAGGCCACAATTTTCCAGTCTTCTTTAGACTCAGGTACTACCAGAGGACCAGAGAATTGCAAATGTTACTTACACCCTTGTTCAAAAAAGGATGTAAAGATAAGCCAAGCAACTACAGGTCAGTCAGTTTAACCCCAGTATTGGGGAAGCTTTTAGAAACCATAATTCGGGTCAAAATTAATGCTCGCTTGGGCAAATGCATTTGAATGAAGGAAAGCCAGCATGGATTTGTTAAGGGCAAATCGTGTTTAACACGCTTGTATTTTTAAATAGGTAACAGAGGGTTGATGAGGATAATGCGGTTGATGTGGTGTACCTGGACTTCGAAAAGATATTTGATAAAGTGCCGCAAAACAGACTTCTGAGCAACATTAGAGCTCCTGCAATAAAAGGGACAGTAATAACTGGATACAAAATTGGTTGAGTGGCAGGAAACAGAGTAGTAGTTCATGGATGTTTTTGGATTGGAGGAAGATTGAGCTCCCCAGGAGTCAGTGCTTGGACCCCTGCTCTTCCTGATATATATTAATTACATTAATTACCTAGGCCTTGGTGTACAGGGCACAGTTTCAAAATTTGTGAAAAATTCAAAACTAGAAAGTATTGTGAACAGTGAGGAGGATAGTCTACAGCTGGAGGAACAGGTGGAGAAATGGCAGGTGAAATTTAATACAAAGAAGTGTGAAGAGATTAATTTTGATAGGAAGAATGCAGAGACACAATATAAAATAAAGAATACAACTCTAAAGGAGGTGGCAGGGGGAGAGGGACCTGGGTGGGTATGTGCAAAAATCATTGAATGTGGCAGGATAGATTGAGAGAGCAGTTAATAAAGCATACAGAATTCTGGGTTTTATCAATAGCGCGTACAGTGCAAGAGCTGGGAACTTATATTAGACCGAATAGAACAGTGGTTCCGCCTCAACTGGAGTATTTTGTCCAGATCTAAATGGCACACTTTAGGAAGGATGCGAAGGCATTGGAGAGGATGCTGAAAAGATTCATGAGAATGATTCCAGGGATGAGGGGCTTCAGTTACATAGATAGATTGGAGAAGAGAAGATTGAGAGATTTGACAGAGGTATTCAAAAATCATGAAGAGTCTGGGCAGAGTAGCCTTGGAGAAACTATTCCCATTAGCGGAAGAATTGAGAAACAGAGAGCACAGATTTAAGATAACTGGCAAAAGAAGCAATGGTGACATGAGGAAATACTTCTTCATGCAGTGAGTGGTTGGAATCTGGAATGTCTGAGAGTGTGATGGAGGCAGGTTCAATCGAGGCATTCAAGAGAAAATTAAATTATCTGAGTAAGAAGAATGTGCAGAGCTACGGGGATTAGCACTAGGAAAATTGCTCCTTCAGAGAGCTAGCAAAGATACAAACTGAATAGCCTCTTTCTATGCTGTAGCTTATGATTCTAGGTTGAAAAACGGTTGACTGGTACAGAATGAGCAGTTCTACATGGACAGCACCCAGTCGGAAACCAGTTACCAGTGGAGTGTCACATCGTTCAGCATTGGGGCTGCTGTTGTTTCTAACTTTTATAGTTGATTTCAATGGAATTCTGCCAAACATGTTCACTTTGCAGACAATACCAAATTGAGAATAATGGCAAATGATTACTGTCAATACGCACACATTCAAAAGCATCTTGATCAGAGGGCAGTGTAATTATAGATGCTGTTTAATACAGAGAAATGTGAGGTTATGAGATTTGACAGGTGAAAGGTTGATGAAGATTATATTGCCAAATGAGAATATATTTAATGAATTGCAACAGGAGAGACGTCTTGCGGGTTTTATTGGTCAAGTCACTAAAACCATCAGTGCAATGTCTCAAGGCTGCTAAAATAGCGAAAAGAATGTAGGAGTGCATAGCAAGGGGACATGGTTGATACAGAATGGAAAGATGTATGAGGAAAAATTCCTACCCTAGGTCTTTTCTTCCTTAAAAAGAAAAGACTGAGTGGGGGATATGATTGAATAATTTTAAAATTATGGGTGAAGCAGACAAATTAAATTCTGTATGCAGTAGAAAACATAAGCACAAAGGGTCATATTTACAAATTAAGATAGGAGACGCAGCAAAAACTTTTATTTTACTAAAAAGGTGGCGAATAAGTGGAACAGATCAATATTTCCTCTACTTTCCCTTCGTTGTGCATGGCCCATCTGTTGCACTGCGCCGTCTGAAACTATTATTAAATAACTACCAAAAATACTCTAAATGGTTTTAAGCAAAACTTTTACCACTTCTGAGTTAGCATTTGTAAATCACTTTTCAAGGTGATTTAAATAAAACTATTGGTTGCAGTTAAGAAAGCCATATCTACCCTGGCTAATTGCATTCCTGCCTTTCAATAGCATACCTGTTTCCATTTGTTTGTACAGGAGCTCATTCTGTCGTGTATACTAAAGATGATGAATTTCAGGCGAATTCCATATGTACATAGTGGGGGCTAATTCAATAGCCCCTTAAAATGCATGTGCGGATATCAATGCACAACCAGCCCTCACATGGGATTCCAATGCAGGCAGCATGCCAACTTTGTGCCCTCTGCTCACTTCAATGATTTCAGCACTGTTGATTGGCAGGGGCCCAAATCTCGAGTGTCTAGCACCATCTAAAGCTAACCTGCACCTTTTAGCAGGGAGGAGCAGTGTGGCTGGAGCAGGTGCTGGTAGTCAGATTCACTTCCTGAATGACCAAGAAATTGTTGAAGGATGGCACAGCATGGGAGAGAGTGAGCTCCAACCTTTTCAGACACTGCATTGGAGGCCATGATGAAGAAAGTGGAAAGAAGGACAGATGTCCTGTATCTGAAGGGGACCAGGAGACCCTCCACACATGTTCAAAAGGTAGTGGGAGCAGTTAGCCATGGAAGTCAATTCCAGGAGTCAAGTCCAGAGGACCTGGGTGCAGTACCCAAGATGTTCAATGACCTGACACGAGTGGTCAAAGTCAGTGAATGCATCTTCAAATGCCTTATCTGACCAACCACTGCACAATTAACCACACGCCCCATCACTCACCTACCAACATTCTCTATCAATCAGAACTGGCTGCGCCCCTAACTAATCTGTTCCAGTATAATTACAGCACTGGTATTCACCCAGCATTGTGGAAAATTGCCCAAATATGTCTTGTCCACAAAAAGCAGGTCAATCCAACCAATCCAACTACCATTCCAACTTTCCCTGAAGATCCCCCTATTGGCCTAGCCCTAACCTTGCATTTTTCTACAATTTTTCTTCTATCCCCTCTCCTCACACCATCTCAAAGTTCATCAAAAGAAGTGTGATCCCCCACTGCAACCTTGACCTTATTCCCACTAAACTGCTGACCACCCAACTTTCCTTCCTGGCTCCCACGTTGGCTATTATTAATGGATCTCTCTCCTCGAGTACTTCCCCCCTCTTTCCAATCTGCCGTCATCAACCCTCTCCACAGGAAACCAACCTTTGACCCTTCTGTCGTTGCAAACTACCACCCCATTTTCAATATCCCTTGCTTCTTTTTCCAAAGCCCTTGAATATACTGTCACCTCCCAAATCTGTGCCCATTTTTCTTGAACTCCATGTTTGAATCCCACCAGTTTTCAGGCCCTACCAAAACGGCTCTCATTCCACCTCATCCTCTTCAACCTTTGACACTGATCCCATTATCCTCCCCAATGCCTTTCCACTGGCGTCCGTTTGGGTGGGACTGCACTCGCTGTTCCAGTCATAACCAGGTGATCAACCATTACAAGAACTTCTGATGTCCTCGAGGATCTATCCTTGGCCCTCTCCTTTTCTCACCTGCATGCTGTCGCTCAGAGACATCATCCAAAAACAAAACACCAGTTTTCAACTGTACTTTAATGATAGCCAGGTCTACCTCACCTCCACCATTATCTCTAAATTGCCAGACTGTTTGCCCAACATCCAGAGCAGGAGGAATAGAAATTTCCTCCAATTAAATACTGGGAAATATTTCCTCCAGCTAAATATTATACAAAACCATCATCTTCAGTCCCAGACACACTGTTCTCTAACCACTGACTCCAAGCATCTTCCTGGCAACTGTCAAAGACTGAACCAGACTGATAGCCAGACCAAGTATGGTGCCATATTTGACCCCGAGATAAGCTTCCAACCATATATTCACGCCATCACTAACCACCTCTATTCCCACCTCTTAATATCGTCCAACTCCGTCCCTATCTCAGCTCAGCTGCTGATAATGCAGGCTTGACACTGCTCTGAGGTCACAGTTGTGGCTGCAAATGGCAGATTTCAGTGAGAACATACTTAGTGATGCGCAAGCACCTAATACATTGCTCCTCACTGAAGTTCAGACAGACATGGCCACCTGCTTAGAACCCTTCTCTCTCTTCTAGCAGCTTATCCTGCTCTGCAAGCCCTCTGTTCATTTGCCACAGCATTCTGCAAGCAAGTGGCTGGCTTGTGCAAAATCTAAAAGTTAGCAAAAGCTCCTTCAGCACCTGCCACATAACTCCCTATAGACACCTATTGTCCATTCACCAACAGTCCCACACTTTACCTTTCCTCTTTCACTGACCAAAGCAACGGTAAACAACAAAACACCAAACAATGGCAAAATTGAAGCAACAGCCAGAAAAAAAAAAGCCAGCAACTAACCTTTAAGTCAATGATCCCTTTAAACTTAAGGGAGGCGATGGCGTAGTGGTATTGTCGCTGGACTAGTAATCCAGAGTAACGGCAGACCCAAGGTAATGCTCCGGGGATCCGGGTTCGAATACTGCCACAGCAGATGGTGGAATTTGAATCCAATAAAAATATGGAATTAAAGTCTAATGATGACCATGAAACCCATTGTCGAATGTTGTAAAATCCCATCTGGTTCACTAATCCATCTCCTTACCTGGTCTGGCCTACATGTGACTCCAGGCCCACAGCAATGTGGTCGACTCTTAAATGCCCTAGGGCAACTAGGGATGGCGCACACATCCCATGAACGAATAAAACAAAAATAGCTGTAGTGCATGTATTCAGCAGTGCAAGGTTAAGAGAGGGCACAAACATGACTACCTCAGAGTGCAGTGAATGCCAGGACGCTGAATAAATTTAAGGAGGAGATAGACAGATTTTTAATTAGTAATAGGTTGAAAGGTTATGGGGAGAGGGTGGTAAATTGGAGTTGAGGCCGAAATGAGACCAGCCATGATAGTATTGAATGGCGGGCAGGCTCGAGGGTCTGAATTGCCTACTCCAGCTCCTAGTTCTTATATTCTTATGGCATCACTGGTGTCAAATCAAAATTATATGCTAATTGACGTCATGCATGGGTCATTCACTGCAAGGTGCGCTAACACCTTCACCAATATGGTCTCTGACAGGATTCATTCAAAGGTGCGTGTATTACAGATGCCATTTTGGAGCTCCAGGTATACGGCAAAAAGGCACAAAGGATCCCAATTTCTCACCCAGTGGGTATGAATGTATAATTGGTCTGGAGGTCATCGCCATAGAATTTTGCACAGCCACGATTCTGAAAACAGCGGCACATCCGACTTCCGCTTACCCAAGAGATTAGTTCAGCATTTTTTAAAAAAGTATTTAAATTGCAGCCATAAGTCAGATAGGTAGGCATAAGAAAAAAAGAAAAAGAAAGAACTTGCAATTATATAGCACCTTTCATGACCTCAAGACACCACAACAAAGTACTTTTGAGGTATAGCCATTGACGTAATGGGGGAAAATGCATTAGCCAATTTGCATACAGCAAGTCCTCATAAACAGCAATGAGATACATAGCCAGATAATGTGATTTCCAGTGGTATTGCTAGATGGATAAATGTTGAATCCCCCACCCCCTTTTTCGTCAAAAAGTGTGGATTTTTTTTTTAACATTCAACTGAAAGGACAGAGAGGATCTTGGTTAACATCCCTTCCAAAAATTGGCACCTCTGACAGTGCAGCTCTGGATTACATACTCATGCAACTGGAGCTTCTGATATAAAAACAAAAAGCTACTGCGGATGCTGGAAATCCAAAACAAAAACAGAATTACCTGGAAAAACTCAGCAGGTCTGGCAGCATCAGTGGAGAAGAAAAGAGTTGACGTTTCGAGTCCACATGACCCTTCAACAGATATTCTGACTCAGTTATACAGTGTTTGATGTCAATTCAAAGTGGTATGAGATAGCCCCCTCGAGGAGGCCCCACAACTCATGACTTCAGTTGTACTGCTACTATTGCGGTGATCCACATCAAAAATACATGCTATCAATGCAAAAGTAGACATATAACTGTACCCAAAAATGCAACAAGTGCTCTTATGCAGTTGTGGTTGGCAGGATATAGTGGCATGATTGAGTGAATACACACAATCAAAATAGTTTGAGAAAAACGATATCCTATAGAAACATAAAAACTTAGCAGTGCAGGAACCCTTTTGGCCCATCATGTCTGTGCCAGTCAAGAAAGAGTTATCCAACCTAATCCCAATTTCCAGTTCTTGGTCCATAGTCCTGTAGGTTACAGCATTTCAAGTGCATATTCAAATCGTTGTTAAATACAATGAGGGTTTCAGCCTCCACCACCCTTTCAGACAGCGAGTTCCAGACCCCAATCACCCTCTGGGTGAAAAAATTACTTTTCAGCATCCCTCTAATCCTTCTGCCAATTTTGATCTATTTGATCATAGATCAGTTTTGATCTATGCCCCCTGGTTATTGACCTCCCTGCTACGGGAAATAGAGTGGATAGGAAGGACCTATCTAAATACCTCAATTTTATACGCCTCAAAACCTCCCCTCAGCCTCTTCTGTTCTTAAGAAAACAACTCCACCCTACCCAATCTTTTCTCAAAGCTCTGTGCTGGCAACATTCTCGTAAATCTCCTCTGTGTTTTATGATGTTCTAGCATAACCTCCCTTTTATATTCTATGCCTCAGCCATTAAAGGAATGTATCCCATGTGCCTTCTTCACCACCTTATCTACCTGCCCTACTACCTTCAGGGATCAATGCACATGCACACCAAGATTCCTCTGTCTTCCTACAGTTCTCGGAATCCTATCATTTATTGTTTATTTCCTTGTCTTGTTTGTCCTTCTCCTCCCATATGCATTACCTCTGGACTGAATTCCGTTTTCCACTTACCATTGATATCATTCTGCCGTCTACAGCCATCTTCCTCATTATCAATCACAAGACCAATTTTCATATCACCCGCAAACTTCTTAAATCATGCCCTCTACATTTAAGTCTAAATCTTTAATATATATACCATGAATAGCAAGGGACCTAGTACTGAACCCTGTGAAACTCCATTGGAAACAGCCTTCCAGTCACAACAACACCTGTCAACCTTCCCCTTTGTTTCCTGCTATGGAAGCAATTCTGAATCCAACTTTCCCTTGGGTTCCATGGGCTCCTATTCTTCCGAGCAGTCTGCCATGTGGGACGTTGTCAAAAGCCTTGCTAAAATCCATGCAGACTAATCAAGCTGTGGCTCAGTTCATAGCACCCTCGCCTTTGAATCAGAGGGTTGTGGGTTCATGTCCCACTCCCGGAAACCAAGAACTGTGATTGTACTCAAGAGTTGCAATCTGTGACTGTTGATAACTCGAAAGAGTATCCTCATCAACCCTTCTTGTTAGCTCCTCAAAAAATTCAGTCAGACATGACCTTCTCTTAACAAATCCAGGCTGACTATACTTGATTAATTTGAGCCTTTCCAATTGATGATTTATACTGACCCTCTGAACTTTTTTCAATTATCTGCCCACCATTGACTGGTCTGTAATTACTCAGTCTATCCCTTTTTTAAATAACGGTACAAAGCTTACATTGTTATTTTTCTGTCTCAGTCCAAGGCAACTAAATGTGAGAACAGTGCATCATTATCAATAAAACAGTTAATTCCACAATAAATATCAATTTCTGAATGGCTGAAAAGTTATAAAATAACTGTGAAGAATATTCTTAAGATTACCAAGTAACAAAGTGAAAATCTCGTAGAAGCATTAGGAACAGTAGCATGCCATTCAGCCCCTTGAGTCTGTTCTGCCATTCAAATAGATACTGCCAGATCTCAACCTCACCTCCACTTAACCATCTTTGCTCCTTATTCTTTGATAGGTCTAACAAAACCTATCAATCTCAATCTTGAAAGTTCCAATTGCCTCACCATCCACAGCATTTTGGAGGGGAGAAAGAGAGTTACAGATGTGTGTGTGAAAAAAGGGTCCTTAATTTTTAAAAGATAACCAAGGAGCTGTGCACTGAAGCAAGAATTAACTTGCATTCATAAATCTGAGGTTGGGGAGGGGCAGTTAGCTTAGTTAGCCAGGCTAGTGTGTGGCTCAGAATAGTGCCAACAGCACAGGGTTCCATCCCAGTTCTGGATGAAGTGGACTTGTGGCCTGCCTCCACACCCTGCCCTGTAGTAAAATCACAGCATAAGCCATAGTTCGGCAACCCTCAAATAATCAAGGCTGCTACCTGGAGAAGAAGAAACTTGAACATGTACAGTTCATTAGAATCACAGACTGGTTACAGCACAGAACAAGGCCATTCTGCTCATGGTGCCATGCTGTTGCAGAAAGCTGGCACAGGCACTTAGTGCTACCTCCCACCTTTTCCCCATAGCCCTGCAAATTTTTCCTCTTCAGATAATGATCTAAATCTTTTTGAAAGTGACGATTGAATCTGCCTCTACCACACACTCAAGCAGTGCATTCCAGGTCTTAACCACTCACTACATTAAAATGTTATCCCTTGTGTCGCCATTACCTCTTTTGCCAATCACCTTAAAAATATGTAAATAAATCCTAAAAGGATGCTTCAAGGAAACATGGCCACTGCCACAGGTCTTCATTTTTGTGGGTTGAAAACTTAAAGATGAGTTATCTGGGGCGCAACAAAATCGATATTATTTAGAGGCTGTGGCTCTGCACCACTCCCTTTACACAGGAGATCCAAGGAAGTTTTCTTTAGCTTAATAATGGGATTCTCATTTTGCTGAAGGATAGCGAGCAGCAGCACTTTTCTCATTTGAATGACTGATGCCAAGGGGAGAGTGGAATTCTTGAGGTGCAGAAACTTTAAAAAAACAAAAAGCTCCTGTTAAAATGTGCGCTTGGCTTGTCTTTCAACAAATTCAATTATTACACGGGATAAAGTTATTTGTTTTACGTAACAAAAAAGCCTTTTGTGGAATTGGTTTGTTCCAAATGAGCCTTATGGACAACTGCTGGATCATTTGAAGCACACTAACATGAAAATGGCCATTTGTTTCAAGTTTGCGAACTTTGGCAATGGCACAAGTAACTGATCAATTTATACCTTTCAGCACCATCCCCAACTAAAAAAAAATCACAAACAGAAACAGAGGATGCTTATCAGTGTTCCCTAAGATTCCCCAGAAATAAAGCTGATATAGGCCTTAGTAACAAAAATAACATTAACTAGCAGCTGCAGGAAAAGTAGCGACCTAAGTGAAAGTCATACCTGATGAACACTTCCAACCTTTGATGACGGCAAGTAAGTGGAAATGTAGATTATAGGCAAGGCTGCGTGGGCCGAGTTAAACAGAAAAACAATTTATGACTGCCAGGCCTCCAGATGGTGCTGTACAGTAGGTGCTTTTTTTTGCACACACTGTACTATCTTGTCGTGTGACGCTCTGAAAGGACAGCACCATCTACAGGGGTGAAGCAAGAAAGCAGAAACAAATATCAAATATTGCAACTACCACTTCAACATTTTTTAAAGGGGCAACGTTGCTGAGTCACAACGTTGCTGAGTTAACGTTGCTGAGTACAGGCAAAAAGCCAGAAACTTGTTCCACTGAAACCTCTTGTTTTACAAAAACAGATTGAATTCACAACAGCTTGATTTTGATACCAGTCATATTTTTCAGGCAACTTTTCAAATTTAGAGACATACAAGTGCCTGAACATTGTGTCCAAAGGCCTTCTGATTCTTTATGAAGGTACACTGTTACAATACAGTTCAAGGTTGCACCAACTTTCTTGTCTAGTTCACATCTCAACTGGTACTGCTGTGTCTGCAGTTGTCAACTGTGCATTCAATGAATAAGCCTCGATATTGCTATTGCTCACAAAATAACAGACAACAACATGTAAGAAAGTGTTTGCTTAACACATTAGGGACACATTTTCATGCAAGGCCCTGCACAGTGAGAAGGCTGATATGATATATGATATGATATGATATGAAAGGTCATGACAAATTGACAGCTTTGAATTTATCATTCTGATTTGATCTTTTTTGGTTAACAGAAATATTTAAATGTCAACAGTACAATTCATTGCTGTTAATTGAAACATCACCCAGATGAGTGAAGTCTTCTGCCATATCCTGAAATTCAATAGAAGCCTTGTATGATGTTTTTCCTCTTGCACAGCCAACTGTTGCACCTCAACTGTTGGCCTGGCTAAATTTGATAAATATAAACCATCATTTACAGACATAATAAGTGCTCAATGACGCCGCAGTTTGGAGTGTCAGTGCATGGTCTTACATCGATGGGGCAAGCTCACAATCCAAACACTATTAGCATAGGCAGAGACACAGGTGTTTAACAGGGAACGAATGAGGGAATATTGCAGAAAACCTGTAACATAATCGAGTTCCCACTTTTATACTTAGACTTTCAGTCTTTATTTTTATGTTTCCATTCTAAATTCCTGTGTTAACATTTATAATGGAAATTGCTTATGGTAACTTGTTGCACTATTATACCTTCTGGTGAAAAGTGACAACTCCACTGACTGGAAAGTGTAATTGCAGTGTGACACGTTTACATGGCTAGCTCCATCATAAATGTGGATGTAGGAATCTACACAAAATTTTTAAAACATTATTTAGACGCTACAGAGATTCCCATGACCTTAAGTATGTCAGACTTTCGGTTTTCCATAAACCCTACAAAGTTACTCATCTGGCTCTCATCAGCATTCAGGCAACTTTAAACAATTTAGGAGCTATCTAGAAGTGGTCCCATTTTAGGAGAAGGTGATCTTATCTGGAATAAACCAACCTTGCCCAATTTAAACAGCAATGCTTTGGAAACATGTGAGGGTAATCCACGTGGCTACCCTCTGGGCATTATCAATGAAAACCTGATGAAGGGGAGCCCACATAGCAGCCATGGAAAAAATCAAAGACCCTTAACCAGGTCTTTACCAGTTAAATAGTGAGAAAATATCCTTTTGCCATGCCATTATACTATTCTTTGTGAACCCTGCCCAAGGTCTTCTTACAATCTTTTTCTTAAGCAGTCCCTTGGGGGGGATCAGGGATGATTTGCTTCCAATCCAGTTCAATTAATTTTTAAATGGCTGATAAGTCCAATGTGTAATCTACAGACACTGTCACACGTGAGGCAGGTAAGTGCTTGAAGGGTTGGGCAGATGGGTTGTTTGGAAGATTGTGTGCTCCCTCTGACACCTTGACTTCGCTTTTGCACATTCCTGACGAAGTTTCTCAATATTTTCGGCACCTTCCTGAATGAGCCTTCTCCATTTTGTTCAGTTACAAGCCAGGATTTCCCATAAGTCAGCAGGTACATTTGACCTCTTCAGGGATGCTTTGAGGGCGTTCCTAAAGTGTTTCCGCTGTCCTCCTGGGAGCTTCCTGCCACAAACAAGTTCCTAATAGAGCATGGCTTCCGGAGTCTGGTGTATTCAACAAATAATTAACAAGGCTTTATAAAGGGCTTAATTGGAGAACGCAAAGTACTAAGCCCTGTGTGTGCATCAACACGGTGAAATGCAAATCTAATTGATAAAAAACAAGATACAACAAGCTCTAACTTTAATGAAATTTAAGACTATCTTGGGGAAAACCTTGGGTGAATTTAAGAACAACTCTGTCTTCACAACAAAACTGATCTACAACTAATTCCACAAGCAGAAACTAACACTACTTAAATGTACTCTAAAAATAATGTACCACCTAAACGGTAACACATTTCAAATTACAAGTTCAAAGAATTTCAAACAATAGGCCGACACACATTAAGGGCTACATTAAGATTCCATTAGGAATTGAGGGACATCTATTTGGTTACATCTACCATACAACTTGCATTAAGTGAGACACAAAGGGATGAAAAGCTATTGGACTTGGCTCTACTGGTTCATGAAAGACTATGATCAGGGCCAAAAGTAAAAGAATAGAACTGGGTTTTAGACCTAGCTCAATTATTGCAGTTATTCTGACATTAATGAACTTTGTATGTGAATAAGTAAATTTTGTCACAAACTATTCAGCAAATTTCCTCGACTTGACATCTAAGACTTGGATAGACAAAGATTTGCTGGGGTCTCAATCAGTGAGGGGAGATCTTAATTTAAAAGCTGCCACAATAGCCATAACAGTAAAAAGAGTTCCAACTGTCAAAGCAGAATCTGGCCACTGTGCTCCTTGGTAGTGAATGGATCGGAGTGTGAGCCAGAGCCAAAGAATTGACCTCAAAGCCCTCGTCAATGTAGTATGGCTCCCTTACACCATAGCTACCACATCCCTCACCTTGTGGAGATTAGCTTTAAGTTTGAGCAACTTGCAGCAATTCTTCCTTTTAGTTATCAAAAACATTTCCATCAAATTGAGGCAAATCAAATCAATTTCTGACGCACTGTTCAAAGTCATCTATGAAATAAGATGTAAAGGTGTTTTATTGTAGAACTGTAGACAGCAGCGAGTTGTCAAAAAGGAAAAATTAAAAGACCATGGGCAGAATTTTCTGCCTGTCAGGCGGGCGGAGCGGGAACGGGCGCGGACCCAATCACCACCCACGATCGGGTCCGCGCTGCCATTTTACGCAGGCGGGCCAATTAAGGCCCACCGAGCGTGAATCGCGGCTCCCGAGGACAGTGGGAGTGGGCGGACAGCAGCAGGACGGCAATGACCGCTGGGTCCAATGGCAACCCGGCGGCCTGTTTTAAAAAGCTGCTGCAGCTTTTCAAAGGCTGCGAATCATGGCTAGTGGATGGGCTCCCCAGAGCGCTGCTGGTGAGCAGGCCAGGCAGGAGTGTAGGGCAGGGGACCACTGTGCCCCTTGTTTTTCTGACGATTGTCTTGCTGCCCTCCTCAAGGAGGTGGCAGCACGGCGGGAGGTGCTCGTACCCCAGGATGGGAGAAGGCCCCCCCACATGACCAAACGTGCTTGGAGGAGGTGGCGGAGACTGTAAGCTCCCATGACGTGATGCAACGCACCAGGATCCAGTGTTGCAAGCGCTTCAATGAGTTGTGCTGAGGAAGGGTGAGTACCATGTTGGCATTGGTCACTTCACCCAGCAGGTAGGCTTTCCCCCCGGTGTCCCCCACCCCCACTCAAGTCTGAGTGTTGTGACTGCATTGAATCATTGACGGCATGTGTCCTTCGCTGGGTGGGCCAGCAGATATTACCCATGCCAAGGTCACCCTGAGAGGGTGGTGAAGAGATGGGTTCTGCACCCGCAGCATGTGGTACACTGAGTCCCACATTACTCATTCGGGGGCAACCTGGGGGCACCTAGGTGCAGTGCTGGAACTCCAGGACCTATCAAAGTCAGGATGATGACATGCTGGGAGGGGAGCTTCAAGGTGGCATTGGCACCGATTGATCTGCTGTCCTCTGCGCTCCACGTGCTTGCTCCTCCTTGCTATGGAAGGTTAGACCGTGTGGTGCCTGATGTGAGGTAGGCAACATTTGGCCAAGGGGTGGGGAGCTGGGGGGACAGCAGGCCTAGCATCTTTGTGTGAGTGTTCGGCAGCAGTGGGGTGAAGAGGCACTGGAACCACTCTGGTTGGGGTGGGCCGTCCACAAAAAGTGTCCAGGTACAAGTAGCACTAATCAATGCTCTTCTCTCCTTTTCAGGAGAAGAATGCACATAATGCCGCCGAGCAGGTGAGGACTGACGGAGGGCCGGCCCAGGTGGCGATTCTCAGCCACTTCGAGCAGGAGGCCCTAGATTTGGAGATGCGCCATGCGCCCAGGTCCGCCGGTGTCGGTGAGGCTGGGGTGCCACGGGCAGGTATGTTTGCCCAGTAGTGAGGTCACCATTGTTCTCCCAACAGCCATGGCACTGCTGAATGTTCAGTGATTGAAGTTTGCAACATGGTTTGGTCATTGCTTATGGAAGGATGAGCGCATAATGATCATGGGGACAGGGATGCACATTGGATCAATTAACGTGGAAACAATGTCAATGTCCTTGTTCTTCCTTTCAGTGTCAGCAGAGCAGGGCCGGGAGGAGGAGCAGCATGGGCCCCCTCTCACACCTGAGGGCTCTGAAGTCACAGATGCATCAGCGTCACATCATCTCTGCCAGGCTGGCTCCAGCGCAGATACTAGCAACTTGGCGGGAATTAGAACATCAACTAGTGCCCCGGGGCACAGTGGTAAGGGCACTTCACAGTCGGAGGAGCTGGCAGATACAGAGAGTGCCCATGGCGCCAGCAGTCAGAGGACTGCAGGGGACCAGGCACATGCTCAGTCGGTGGCTGATGATATGCCTCTGGAGTCTTCCGCGATGCAACAAATGCAGGAAATGTGGCAGGGTGTGCGGGAGCATCTGGTGAAGATACATGAGGCTATGCTTGGCTTGGTGTCCGCGGTGGAGTCTAAGCAGACTATCGCCAATGCAATGAGCCTCGTGGCCGAGCGCCATGCGTCCTCCATGGAGAAAGTGGCGACTCTCGTGGAGAGGCTCCTCCAGGAGACCAATCAGGGCTTCCTGGGGATGCGCTCGGACCAGCAAGACCTCACATCGGTATTGACCTCAGCTGACAGTGCCAATGTGAGAGATGGTCTGGGCACCAAGTTTCCCAGCTCGGTGCCCATCCATCTACAATGAGCAGGGAGGTCTGAAGCGACCTCACCTCGGCGCAGCAGCTGCCTGTCGCCTCTGCGGGCTCCTCTCAGGGCACTCCAGATGAGGGCGGCAGCTCTTCCGCCCCTCTGCCAGTGACCATTGCATCCAATGAGGCTGCGACTGGGGAGATGCCAGCTGTGGAACTGGCAGATCCCTCCCACGTAGGGCCAACACGGGCTCCACGGGCCAGAGGATGGCTGCCAAGCTCATCAAGGCCAACAGGACAGAAGAGTGAGCAGGCTGTCTCAGATGCCACTCCCAGCGAGGGGGCAGCACCAAGACGTAGCATCCGAAAACGTAAACATAAGGCACCTTAGGCACACCACGGGTTTATCACTAAGATAAAAGCAAAAAACTGCGGATGCTGGAAATCCAAAACAAAAACAAAAATACCTGGAAAAGCTCAGCAGGTCTGGCAGCATCTGCGGAGAGGAACACAGTTAACGTTTCGAGTCTGAATCGGACTCGAAACGTTAACTGTGCTCCTCTCCGCAGATGCTGCCAGACCTGCTGAGTTTTTCCAGGTATTTTTGTTTTTGTTTACGGGTTTGTCACTGGTGCTTTTGTGTTGGGCCACAATGAGGTCTTTATGAGTTGGTGTGATTTTTAACACCTTTGTCATTTTGTTTTCTTAAGTTCCTTTGGTTGCAATATTAAATTCAGACATGTCACCATGGCAGAGGGTGCCCCTTTTCTTCTGCAGGTGGATGGTTACCAATAACGTTGAGTGATTTGTGGGACATTCAGCTTTATTAAAAAGGCCCTTAGTTAATGTTCCTATCCAGGCAGATTTTGCACTTGGGTATCAAGTGTGGAGCCTGCAGCCCAGGTTTGTCCTGGGGATCCGTTTGCAGTGTGCTAGCTGAAGGTTCGTTGGATTAAAGCCTCCCAGGTATCCCTGCCTCCCTAGAGTATGCCCGGGTCAGCGTCTACCCCCTCAGCATTTCCCTGTGCGTGCTCATCCTCGGACTCACTGCTGGACTCATCGTGTGCAGCCGCAGCCACTCCGTCTACATCTTCATCATCCACAGCATCCCCCCTTTACAGCACAAGATTGTGGAGAGCACAGTATGCAACCACTATCAGCGACACACTATCTGGGGGGTACTGAAGTGCGTCCCCTGAGCAGTCCAGGCGTCGGAAGTGCATCTTGAGAAGACCGATGGCTCTCTCCACCACAGCCCTTGTGGTGCCATGGCTCCTATTGTACAGCTGCTCAGCTTCTGTTCTTGGATGGTGGAGACGTCATGAGCCACCTTCTGAGGGGATAGCCATTGTCACCCACCAGCCATCCATCAAGCCGGGTTGCAGCACTGAAAAGCTCCGGCACCTGGGAGTGTCTGAGGATGTAGGCGTCATGGGAGCTGCCTGGGTACCTTGCACACACTTGCAGAATCAGCATCCTGTGATCACACACTATCTGCACGTTCATGGAGTGGAAGCCCTTCCTGTTGACGAAGGCACCGGGCTCACCTGCTGGCGCTTTGATGGCCACATGTGTACAGTCTATTGCACCCTGGACACGGGGGAAGCCAGCAATCGCCGCAAAGCCTCTGGCTCACTGTGTCTGGCTTGCCTGGTCCCAACTGTAGTAGATGAAGGTCAATGCATGCCTGAACAGAGTGTCTGTAACCTGCTTGACACAAGTGTGGACAGCTGATTGGGAGATGCCGCAAAGATCACCTACTGACCCCTGGAAGGAGCCAGAGGCATAGAAGTTGAGGGCAGCTGTGACCCTTAGAGCCACTGGCATGGGGTGTCCACCCACAAAGTTCACGGAAATCTCAGGCCCAATCATCTGACAGATGTACTTGACTGTCTCCTTGAGAGACAGAGCCTCCTTCGGCACTGCACCTCAGACATATTGAGGTAGCTGCTTCGCCGCCTGTATACCCTGGCAGCAGGATAGTGGCGTCTTCTGCGGCCCCCTCTGCCGTGGACTACCTCTTGGCCCTGCACCCCTTGTGCCTGCACTTGTCCTCCCAAAGATGGCTCCACTGCAGGCTGAATGTACACTCCTGGCCTCCTCCCCCTTCTAGCCCTTCCTTCCTCCTCAGAGGATGTGCTTCCAGTGGAGAGTTCAGCTCCCATTCCCAGACTAAGGGAAGGCTTCCTGAAACCTGCAGGCCCAAAAAAGATTGGGCCTGAAGGATGAGAGTCCAGTCCAAGCAGCTGGTATGCGTTTTGAAGTATTGCAGATTACACAGGCAAGTATCAGTAACTTTGCAAAATCAATATTTGACAGAGCACATTCGTGACCCCACTGAGCCCTCTTAAACTGCCTGTGGATGAGGTTTATACAATGTGTCCTACCCGCCTGCCCGTTGCACCCGTGCGCTGACCCGAAGATCGCATGGGCACCGAAAAATCGCCGTCGATTGGCTCCTCAAGGGCCTTAAGTGGCAGCCGCACATCGGATACCATCGCACACCCGCCCAACGAAATATCGCGATGGTGCGCAGTGACATCGGGACGCTCGCCTGACATCACCGCACGTCATTTTACACGTCAGCGTGCAGGGCCCACCCCCACATGCCAATGGGAAAATTCTGGCCCATGGTTTAATCTTGCCACTAACTGCAATCAAGTGGCACTGAGATGAACAAAATCCATCCAGCGCATTTGGTGGCCAGCTATACATGGTTGGAGAGCCCCATGTGCAATCTTTCCATACCCTAATAATGCTCATCTATTCTTCCTCACACTCAGCTGGTTTAAGAAGAACTTCCTGGCTAACTGACTTTCCGCAGAGAGAGGACATGCAGAATGATTGCAGAACAATTCCCAGCACCTGACCTAAAGAGTTTGTGAGGCCAAGTACACTGTACACTGGGTTTAACCCAATAGTAAGATCTAGGTTTTCCTACATCAGATTATCTCCCTGAAACTAAACCAAAGGGACGAGGGCATTAGAAACATATTAAATACAACAGGCTATGGCTAAGGTGATATTTGAAGATAGGGCTACTGGATTCCCAGGAGGAATTGGATCTAATTCTAGCACTAGCTGGGAGGAGAATGCCTGTGTTTTTTGTACAATTCTTGTGTGTATTCTCACTATTAACTCATCATCAGTGTATTTGTCCTCAATGCTCTCCAAATCCTCTTCTGGCAAGGCATCCAAATAGGAGAATATATCCGAATCGGCCAAGTTAGTAACAAGCTGACTAACCAAGGGTCTTTACTTATCAGTGGAGGTTACAGTAATATTGTGGTTAAAAGTATTGCACTGGCAACACAGAGATCATGAGTTCAAATCCCACCATGGAAAACTGTCAAACTGAATTCAGTAAATCTGGTTATTTGTGGGCTAGCATCAGAAGAAAATTAACACAAATGCTGCCAGATTGCCAGAAATATTTTAGCTCTTCAGGGAATCTGTCATCCCTACCTTGTCAGTCACACACCACGTAATTGACTTCCAAAGCCCTCCAAAGTGTCCTAGCAAGCCAGGCAAAAACTGTAAAAACAATAACAAAGCAACCTCCCACCATCACTTTCTAAGAGCAACTAGGGATGGATAATAAATGCAGATTTGTCGGAGTCCTAAAACAGATGATAAAAAAATGTGTACGGCTGTTCACGAATAATCCTACCCATTTGGGATGAAATCATCTGTGCTTGCTTGTTTATCAGCATCTGCAAAAAGTCAATATATTAAAGGAAAGGAGCAGTTAAAAATATCCTGAATCCAACGAGCATTTCCAAATCTGGACAGCATCTGGATAGTCACCACTCACTTTCTCTCCCAGAAAGTTAACAGTGAGAGCACTTTGATAGCAATCATGGGACAGGGACTGCCTACACTGAAAATACCAGAACACATCCTAGGCTAAAAAGAGGGCCAGGTTAATAGTCGAACTATAAGAAATTAGCTGAACTAACTCATAGGAAGCCCACAGATAAACTTTGCTTACTTAGAAAATAATTTTGCTTAGCTGTTCCTTTCCTAATGAGGGGAAAAAGGTTCAATAGGAGGGAACCCTTCCATGGTTAAGCTAGAAATAATCATTCTATATAAATGTACTGTGCCTTTAAAACCATAGGCTGCACAAGACTGAAAACTGATCTGTACATTCAGCTGCTCCCTGTGGAGAACTAGATAAAGGCTAGGGCAATTTCGAGCTTGATGGGTCACAACTTACAAGTCCCATTCTCCCCTCTTCAAATTGGTCAAGTAGGACTGATCGAATATAAAGGCAAAGTACTATGGATGCTGGAAATCGGAAATAAAAACAGAAAATGCTGGAAAAACTCAACAGGTCTGGCAGCATTTGTGGAGAGAGAGAATCAGAGTTAATGTTTCGAGTCTGTATGACTCTTCCTTCAAAGCAGAAGAAAGGAGGAAATGTGATGAGTTTTATATTGTTGAAGACAGGGTTGGAGCAAAATAGAAGGTCAGGGATAGGTGGGAGCTCAGGAGAGATTTGACAAAGATGTCATGGACACAAGACAAAGGAAGTGGTAATGATAGTGTTAAAGGCTAAGGCAGGTATTAATAGCGGCATAAAGGTCAGATAGCAAAATGTGTTAATAGCAGAACAAGGGTCAGCAATCTCTGAAAGCAAAACATAAGAACAAGTTATAGGCTGGCCTAGCTGGCTGGTACTCAATATTGATAGACAGCTTCAACAACCAGGAATGGCTAGTTCTAACCAAAATAAACCAGCTTCATGTGGCTGGAAGTTTTTAGAACTTTCATTTTATCTTAGGAACAGCATTTTGTTAATCCAACATTACAAAATCTGATTAAGTAAATTTAACCAAAAGAAACAGTTCTTACATCTATCTTCAAAAGTTAACAGATTAGTGGCATTCTTAACTGTTTAACAGTCTTTGAATCATGGCTCCCTATCTCAAACTTCTTGATCAGGTTAAGAGCACTTGTAATGGAGTAAGAGTGGAAATTGATCTAGTCTACCACTGTCCCTTTAAATACTGTTTTAATTCCTAATACTCAGTGTCTGTATGATATAGGTTGTTTAGTTTGATTTATTTTATTCAATCATTTACTGTAAAAGTGCAACATGGCTCTGAGAAAATTCTAATTTTTTTTTAGTATGTTCACAGGATGTGGGCATCGCTGGCTAGGCCATCATTTATTGCTCATCCCTAATTGCCCTCCAGGTGGTGGTGGTGGTGAGCCGCCTTCTTGAACTGCTGCAGTCCATGTGATGTAAGTGCATCCACAGCGCCATCAGGAAGGGAGTTCCAGGATTTTGACCAGTGACAGTGAAGGAATAGCAACATAGTTCCAAGTCAGGACAGTGTGTGGCTTGGAGGAGAAATTGCAGCTGGTGGTATTCCCATGCATCTGCTGCCCTTGCTCTTCTAGGTGAAAGAGGTCGTTGGTTTGGAATGTGCTGTCAAAGGAGCATTGGTGAGTTGCTGCAGTGCATCTTGTCGATGGTACATACTGTTGCCACTGTGCATCGGTGGTGGAGGGAGTCAATGTTTAAGGTGGTGGATAGTGTGCCAATCAAGTGGGCTGCTTTGTCCCAGATGGTGTTGAGCTTCTTGAGTGTTGTGGGAGCTGCACTCATCCAGGCAAGTGGAGAGTACTCCAACACATTCCTGGATTGTGCCTTGTAGATGGTGGACAGGCTTTGGGGTGTCAGGAGGTGAGTTACCCTGTGCAGAATTCCCAGCCTCTGACCACTGCTCTTGCTGCCACAGTATTTATACGCCTGGTCCAGTTCAGTTTCTGGTCAATGGTAACTCCCAGGATGTTGGTGGTTTGGCAAAGGTGAGGAAGCTTCTCTCTTCTGAGCCTGAATGATGAAACTAAGACCTCATCTAGGTCATCATGTTTTATTCCAGATATATTCCATGTAGGGAGCAAAAAAAGGTGCATTTGAGATCTGTCTCTTCCTGTAATTATATTGTCTCCTCGGGATAATCTGTATCCCTGATTGAAACCAGAATACCGAACTCCAAATGTTAAAAGTACAATGCTAAAATACCAAACTCTGCATCTTCCCAGCTGGACATTTAAAAAAAATATATGAGGAGGAGACAGCTGAAACAAAATTCCCCATTGAATACCCAAGAAACATACCTATTAGTGCTTTATAGGTTAGGCCTGTCGGCAAAGCGATGTAGCACTCCAACAAAGACTTATAGAACAGTGCATTTTGTGTCCACATAAGGCACTTTGGCCTGATTGATTATAAAACATTATGTAACGGAGTTAGAATAAGGACGATTTGACCCCTTCCAAACTCATACACCCAGAAACAACCACAAGAGAGGCTGATACAAGATTTAAGTACAACAAAGTATTTTAAAGAGCTGGAAGCGCCAATTCTCTCTCCTAAAATCTGCTTAAAAATCATAGTAACTGACTCTGGAATATGAGAATAAAAGAGGCTTTGGGTGTTTGGAGAACCTTTTCAAAACTGGAGTGTTATCACACAGGTCTTGAACTTTTATACAAGGCAGGAGCAAGGAGGAGATCACATGAGGTATCAATGCTGCTGACAGATAATTAACATGCAATTTCTCCACTAAACTGAGATGAAGGGGACACTTAAAATATTAAACTTATCTTTACAGATGTTTGCCTGCTGTGTAAGGTTGACAACTCTGGCTGGCTATTTTCCTGGAAATTTTGTCACATGATCTCCCACTGCCAAACACTCAGCCTATTTCTGCATCTCGAATTATAATTAAAAACTGAAAATATTCAAAGCAAAGAAACACAGCACACAAGTTAGTGCTCCTATGATTTTCTTTTCCTTTGGGTTGCTCGCAGTAGCACCTGTGAAATTAATCTCTAATTCTGGGATATTCCAGGACAATCCTGGAGGATCTGCAACCTCTACTGCTGTGTTATCAGCATTGTAATTTCTTCCCCCCAAGATTGCCATGTCAGGGATGCTAGTTGAAGAATATGAAAATAAACATATTCAATAAATTCCATGTTTGTGCTGTGAACTTGGCTTTTTAAAGCAATAACATCCATCCAATCTATCAATTCACCATTGCAATAACAACTCAGGACTGGTTTCTCAACCTCCTGGAACAAATTCACAATCTTTCATGAATTAGGCGAGCTATGTCCTTGATGGAGTTAGACCACTTTCCCACTATTTGCGTCAAATTAAATAATTAATTATACCTCGGTTAGGTGTAGTACAGATTCTATGCCAGATGGTATAATGATATGCCTGAACTCCAACCTTTGGGCAATACTTTTCCATTGTGAAACTTGTAAATGTTGATGTTCAGAGAGATTGGAGTGTGCTCGTACAAAGAACTCAAAGTTAGCATGGAGGTATAGCAAGCAAGTAGGAAGGCAAATTACATGTTGGCCTTTATTGCAAGGGGATTGGAGTGCAGGAATAAAGAAGTATTGCTACAATTCTACAGGGCTTTGGTGAGACCACACCTGGAATACTGTGTACAGTTTTGATCTCTATTTTAAGGAAGGATATACTGCATTGGAGGCAGTACTGTGAAGGTTTACTTGATTGGTCCCTGGGATGAAAGGGTTCCCCTATGATGAGGGGCTGGAGTTCAGAAGAATGAGAGGTGATCTCATTGAAATATGAGATTTTGAAACAGTTTGACAGGGGGAGACACTGAAAGGTGCTTCCCTTGGCTGAGGAATCTAGATAATTGGATGGGTGGGGCACAGTCTCAGGATAAGGGGTGGATCATTTAGGATTGAGATGAGGAGTTTTTTCACTCAAAGGGTTGTGAATCTTTGAAATTCTCTACCCCAGAGGGTTGTGGATGGTCTATTGTTGAACATATTTAAGGCTGGGATATACAGATTTTTTTGGCTCTCAAGAAATCAAAGGGTATGGGGAGCGTGCGGGAAAGTGAAGTCGAATTCCAAGACTAATTATCATACTGAATGGTGGAGAAGACATCACGGACAGTACGGGTCTACTCCTGCTCCTATCTCTTGTGTTCATCTCCCTCAACATCTATCCTGTTGTTCTCTGAATAACACTGCCAATTTAGGGCCATGCAATAAGCAATATTACACAGGGACACAAGCCCACCAGGATAGTTTCAAATTTCCCCACGTTGATGAACTCCCAACAGTTGTCAGCAACCTTCATCTCAACAGTCTAAACTGATTTCAAAACTTTTTCCCATGTATTACAGCATTATAAGTTTTCTATCATTGAATTGCTTTTTAATCTGATTTTCCTATTCCATGAATGCAATATCCAAACTCTGAGGGTTGTCCAAATACAAAAGCACAACGTAATATTGTTGGCAAAGAAGCCAACCTACATCAATGGTAAATATCCACACCAGCCCCTGTCATCACCTTGATATGAAGAAATGAGTACATACAGTATCTAAAATTCACCAACAATGCAGTAATAAAGTCATGAAATTCTTTTCAGGGGAAGGAATTAGTACCCACGATGAGCAAAATCATTGACTTTTCAACAACTTTCTGAAAAAAAACACATACACTTCGTCAGTACTCAGTTTGGACATGAATCAGCAATCACTAAGTTCAACCAGCATGTTAAGAAATAAATTAGATTCTAGTATTTCCTTTTGAATTGAGGTTCCATACTTTATCTTCTTGACTTCAGGTAGGCTTTCTAAACACCCAAAATCTACCAACCATTTGTCGAAGCTGTACAATCTAGTTTGGCAAAATCTCCTAAAGAACCTCTTCTAATTTAGCTTTAATAAGTAGAGGTCCTGTACAAGTTATTTATTCCTGCAAAGTTACTATAACACATCACTTTCATATCTGGCATGATAAGGAAACACACCATCACACATTTTGTGGATGATGCACTTCATCTTTTCAGATCCACTGCTTTGGCAACAACCAGCTATACATTTGATTGTTGGAGAAGTCATATCTGTCACCAAATGCACATCTGGCAATGCCGTTTATACTAAATGTACATGTTAAATAAATACAATGTATGACAAGCATTGGCTGTTGAAAGTTACACATGCTTGAATGGGTGGTCAACATTCGAAGAGAGAGATTTTCAGAAAGCAACAGACATGGCTGGATTATAGTCAAGAAAGTCAGTTGGTGAAGGATAGAACTGGAGCCAATCTTTACACACTTTACCAAGCATTTATTTAGAGTTACCCATCATAAGCATACACATCCTAAGCTAACAGCCACAGTTTCAGTTTATGTCTATTTATAGGGATGCAAGTGATCTCCCGTTAATGCCTACCACCTGGATACAATTAAACACAATTAATATACAATTAGCCAAACACACCATCAGCCAAATAAGTTTATTCACTGCAATCAGCACTGATAATTTCATTTCGTTTTTGTTAACAGGATAACATATGTTGCTGGCAAAATTAAATAACTGCTCAACTGACATCTATGATTGAATTCAATCTTTTGGTGAACAAATTCTAAAGCCTCTCAACTGCGAAGTAATGACTGGAAATTCTCCTTCCTCTAATTAATGAGTAGATTTGACGAGTTTTTTTAACCTCATTAAGTGGCGCTCCCTTGTTGGAAGATAATAACGGTAGAAATTCACTGCCTGCTTGCTTTCAACATAACCGTTGCCTCAAAAGCTGATAAGACAAAAGTGCAGGAGGATACTTGTTTGAGTTGATTACAAGAATAACCACATCACCCAAATCTCAGCAACATTCATAAGGAAGTCAATGGATCAGTGTTTTTCATAGAAGAGGGAAGAAACCATTTATAAATGTGAGGAGATCTCTCAACAGCCCAGTGGATAAAGCACCATCAGTATTATCAGGCCAAAAAGTCACTGGTTCTATACCGAGTTAGCTAAACTCAGCCAGGGCAATAGATGGGATGCTAGAATTGACTTTGCTGCCTTTGAACAAGGCTCGGGGAAAATGATTCAGAGTTCCCCACTCCTAATCATTATCAGTAACCCCTAGCAGGATAATCATGGTTACCAATATCAGGCAAGGACAGGATGAGGCGACGTTTGATTTGGCTGTTTGGTGCCCTGCAGTTTCACTGCCAGATTTAAATGAGGCTGGGGCCTCAAAATAACAGGATCTGTTCACTGTCAGTATGGGCCGCTGATCCATGCATCGATCAATTGCCCAAAAGTGGAAATCATGACATTTTAAAGAAAGGAACAAAGAACATAAATTATGTTGAAGAAAGATACAGTTTTTGCTTTGTGTGCTACCAGTGATCCAAGTGCAAATTGCACTAGTTTTCAAATGTGGCTTGTTTTCTCAAGTTTCAGCTCAAACTCAGGTTCATATGTAAAAACTTGCACGAACAAGCAGAATCAAACAGCGTCATAGAATGCAATTTTTAAAAAATTACATTAAATATTATTCCTTGACAGATTTAAAGAGTATTGCTGCATCCTCACAGGGTAGACAGTGGATTGGGTGATCTGTTCACACAAAGGCTGCAACAGTTATGGGGGCTGCAGCCTTTCAGGATATACAACATGACATAGAGATGGGGTAGAGGGGAAAGGGGAAAGCTCTAAGATGCCTTCTGTCAAGTAGGAGGTGGACTCATCCATGCCCTTAACAAGAGACAGGAAGCTACCTTGCAGGCCAGCTAATGCAGACAGCATTCTCATCAGCACTTTTCGATATGCCACCCAAAAGTCTTCATCTGAGACCCCTGTAGCAGAGCTCATCTATAACCTCGCCTTCTGGGTAGCTGGCACACAAACCAACCTTTCTCCTTATCTGGATGCAGCCCATTCATGCCCAGTGACTCACCACGTGCAGATCCCAAGTCTATACTAATCTCAAAGATATGTGCAGTGCCAGTATCTGGGCTAGTGGCTGTAAGTATCAGATCAAGCAACAGGGCCTATTCATTAGTACAGTGGTGTTGCTCTCTCTCTCTTCCTTCTAGATGTGCTGTGGCTGGACAGGCAGCAGCTCTCGGGTGTCAGAAAGCAGAAAATCAGAAAGTGAAAGGTTGAGGTGAGGAGAGGGAGGTGTGGAGTGAAAAGCAAGAGGTCCATGATCACACCATCAGCAGTTTGCACATCATGCCAGATAGCAGGATGAGGGTGTGCTGGGAGTTGACAGGGCCATAAGGCAGGAACATACCATCATCCTCAATGTTCTCGGTGATGTCAGATGCCATGGGCTTTGTTGCAGTCAGCCCCATGGTACAGAGAACCATCTTTTCCATAGGGTTCAGAAGCTGCAGGCATCCTTGTTCCCCGCTGGTTCTGCTCTGCACCCTTCTATTGTATGCCACCTTGTCCTGCAAGAAAGAGAGAGAAAGCAGAAGGTGAGTGATTATGGGGCACTGTGTTTTGGTGATGGGCCTGTCACAGCTGAACAGCTGGATGTATGTGGAGGCGGCGAGAGGTGGATGTGAGGCTGGCATCATTGGAATGCGTGTGAGGGTGAGGTGGAGTGTCTAGATGTTAGATGCAAGTCTCGAGTGTTAGAAGTGCTGCCGGGTGAATGATGGGAGAGTCGTGCGTTGATCAGCATGAAACAGTGGTGCTGTGGATATGAGGTGTCATGTGACGATGTCTTCATAGACCTTTACAACCCATGTGAGGTCATTACACTTCTTGTTGCACTGCTGCTAGGTTCTCGGGGCCAGACCCATTGCACTGACCTCCCTAGCTACCTATTCCCATTGCATTTGGAGAATGCCCCCACTCCACAGAAACATGGCCTCCCTCCTCCTCTCCTTTAACACTAAGACCTCCAGTACCACAGCCGTGTACCTGGGAGTCCTCTTTCTGCCCTGACGTTCTAATTTTCTTTAGAGTTGCAGCAACAGCAGCCTCCTGTGTTTCAGTGCAGCTTTCCTTTAAGCGGGACAGACTGCATTTAGGAATAGAAAATTGCCAGCATGCTATCATGCTATCAGCACAAGCTGCTCGGTCCCCTGCTGCTCGGTCCCCAGGCAGCCAGCAGAGCACGCCCCATTCAAGCCTATTCTACAGTCAGATAAATGAGAAAGCAGCACCAAGTTTGCGAGCTTCCTGCCTCAATAACAATGGGCACAGTCAGGTAGCGAATCGCAGCCCCTCTGTCCAAAAGTAGGCCATAATCAATTTTTAGCCCCACCTTTTCTAGCAGACCTTTTCTGCATGACAAAATTAAAGTTTGAGTGTCTCCTAAAAAAAGGGAGAACCATGTGTTCAGACACGTACAACAGTAAAATACCATTTACACCATCAATAACAGGAGGAAGGCTTCTCTCAGTCAAGGACAAATGACTTCTGTTTAAATATTTCTCAAAATTTTGATAAGAAGATGTTAAAGCTGCAGCATTTAGGATTGTGCAAAGTGTGGTCGTTTGCTCTTTCCCTCTATTTTTTCTGTTTCTCTTGTCATTGTACAATTAATCCAGTACAGATTGTGTTTCCTGTTCATTGAATGCTTTTTCTTTCACTGCATGAAATTTCGATTGCCTTTTTAATCAATGAGCTTTTGTATACATTCCTTTCTTCCAGCTGATCACAACTGGACAGGTTTTAATGTTTCTTCTCTTGCACATATCCTCTGAACCCCCTCAAGGCAGTTCTTAAACAATTCTGTTGAAGAGTCATACGGACTCGAAACGTTAACCATGTCCCTCTCCGCAGATGCTGCCACATCTGCTGAGTTTTTCCAGGTATTTTTATTTTTGTCTTAAACAATTCCATTGGTTTTAACATTTCTCCCTCTCATTCCCTCATTGTGGGATCCCATCAGCTACCCGAATAGTCACTGATTCACCTTTTTATATCTTTTTCCACATAACGTAGAAATATTCAAGTTAAGGTGCCAATATTCTGACCATTGAGTCTGACTGGCCTTTTAGAAACAGGTTTCCTGTCAACAGCTAATTTACATACTGCATTTATTAAGTTGTGAGAGTATATATATTAATCCCAGGCGCTGGTTCTGCTTGCCTGCATTTTTTATTTATTTTAAATGACCTCTAACCTTGTATTAATTTTTTTTTAAACACCCTCAATTTCAGCTACCCATTATTCATGGTTTGTACAGTACTTATTGTACCACTATTCCTTCTTTTATAAGAACATCAGAGATAAGAAATCTGGGGCAGAAAACTCTAAAGATTCACAACAACTTGAGTGAAGAAATTTCTCCTCATCTCAGTCCTAAATGATCAGCCCCTTATCCTGAAACTGCGCCCCTTTGTTCTAGATTCCCCAGCCAGGGAAAACAACCTCTCAGTATCTACTCTGAATGTTTCAATGAGATCACAAGTCATTCTTCTGAACTCCAAAGAATACAGACCCAATTTATTCAGTCTCTCATCATCACCTTCTTATCCCAGGAAACAATCTAGTAATCCTCCAGTGCAAGTATATCCTTCCTTAAATGTGGAGATCAAAACTGCACAGTATTCCAGGTGTAGTCTCACCAAAGCCCCATACAACTGTAGCAAGACTTCTTTATTCTTGTACTCCAATCTCCTTGCAATAAAGGCCAACATGCCATTTGCTTTCCTAATTGTTTGCTGAATCTGCATGTTCACTTCCGTGAAAATTCTTGAAATATAAAGAAACGAACATTGAAACAAGCTTTCCACAGGTGTAAGAAAATAAGCCTGGACTTACGTAAGAGCATCTCGCCCACTCCCCCACATGAACTCTAATCATGTAACATTATTCAAGCTGAATAAGTTTCATTCCAATGCTGATATTCCGATAGACAAAAAGAAACACGTCATGAAGTAACAAGAGTCTGTCATCTCTGCTGCACAGTAGCAGCCTCTCTTTTTGCTGATGGGCAGTCTGGTCATGAGGCATGAGTATGTTCTTGCTTAAGAGGATCATCACACTTTACCACATTCCTGATAGTCCCTGGACTCACTTACTAGTAACTCAGCCTCCAGACCATCCTGTGGCGTCATCTGTCCACAAAAGGGTCGACTGACCACATAGCAGGGATGAGAATATTGAAGAACCACCTAGACTGCCTCCAAACCCAATCTGACAAGACCATTTTCCCGCATATGGTTCATGTCAATTTGGTTTAGCTGATTGCACTCTCACCTCTGGTTCTGCGTTTGTGCCTCACTACTCCAATACAGAACTGAGGAAGTGCTGCATTACTGGTGTTGCCATCATGGGGAAAGATATTAACCCAATGTTCAGTTTATATTTTCAGAGGAAAATCAAAGATGCCACGTCTCTATCTGAAAAAAGAGCACAGAGTTGAACTGGTCTCTTGGCCAACATTCGTAAGTCAACCAGTATCAGCAAAAACAGGTGCATCTGATTATTCATCTCATTGCTCTCTGTGGAACATTGCTAATGTGGAATGGTTGACTTATTTGTCAACATAAGATTCAACGTATTTCAAAAGGTATTTAAATTTTTTGAAGTATTCTTAATTATAGCACCTCATCATGTTAGAACATGATGATTATGATTAGATGTTATAATTATGTTGTGGTGGTCAGCAACTATGTATCTGTTCACACAGGATCTGATCCTAATACTCCATTCTTTACAAGCTGTTGTCGACGTAGTACTATCCCATGTCAGAACATTTTGCGGCCCCTGTACTGGTAGGTTACTTTGATTGGATTTTCCAAGTTTCTGCATCTAAAAACCTGACAAAGCGAGATCACCTGCTTCTTTCCCAGTCTGGAATTTAATTTTTGTGTAAAGGGCATAAAGTTTCCATCCGGAGCTTTTACCAACTGTCTGAAATCAAAGACTGTCAGCAGTGAACACTCCGAGTTCCGCCTTAATACAAAGCTGTGACAGGTACAGGTAAATGTGTGGTCCTTTCACATGCAGGTATGCTGCTGTCACTGCTACACCCCAAGATATCCTGTGGTGCTAGAAACACAGATGGCACAATTCTTGTAAGGGAATCTGTGGAATGATATGATGGCTGGTAGTTCTGCCGCTACAGCCATTGAAAGATCGCCACATTAGAAGAACTGATGAAGTAACTGCAATTAATTTCCTCTTATCCCAAGGTGAAGATGCTCAACTCCTCCTGGGATAGCATCAATTAAGATCTCTCAGTCTTTCTATTAAGAGACGACCTGGAAAAGTCTTCATGGTCAATTTGTCCAAATGAACAGCACAGTCCAGATGGCAGGTCTGACACTCATCTAACAGCTCATTTTGTAAATACAGCTTGGCGGTGTACGTGATATTTTCAGAGTCAAGTGTCATTCAGGGGCTGGTCCAGGACATAGCCATCATCAGAAGTTGGTGACAAGCAAAGATCAACTCTTGTATCAAAGGTATATAGGGCCACGGAGGTGTCTTAATTACACTATGCGACATGAAGGAGCCCAACGTGGAAATGTGAATGGCAATCTTCTTTTTAAGATCCTATTCTAGGTAGTGAACCTATTTATGGCAGTGTTACCATTACCATGTGTTTTCAGAAATAAGATCAACAGTGTCACATGATTATGACAAGTGAAATAAAATTAAAGTTGAATTAAATTACATGGGGGAAATTGCATGAGGTGGTCAGATCCAGTATTTTAAATGTCTTAAGTCACTAGCTCTATAAGACTACAACTCAACCAGGTTTTATGACTGCCAGGTGGTTAAAGTTAATTTACTTCAATTATTTAAAACACACATTATTTTGCTATGTTAAAGGCGCTGTACAATTGCAAATTGTTGTTGTGTTTTCAAATTATGATCAGATCTGTAATATAAAGCAAGTGTTCAAATCTTGTTGAGTAATTACAACACATCAGAAAGCAACATAAATAATAGGATGCAATTCAATAATGATTCTATTAGCATTATAATTTATAACTCTCTATATTAGTACCTGTGCAGCATAATCACGTAAGAAAGTCAATATTTATTCAGAATTTTGTTTCAACTGACACAAACTTAACTGCTCTTCAATGACACTATAAATCAAAAAAAACACAAAGAAAATTCCAAACATTTTAAGGGCTATACACGGGCAAGTGAAGAAGTAATCTGACGAGACTTCTTAATCTATAAATTAAATGAGAATTGACAACCATCCTAGAAGCAAAAAAGGCACTTCACAAAGAAGTGACAAAAAAGCTTAACTATATCATCCAAGGGTATTTATCAAAATGCCTATGGGCTCTTGCACACCCTCAGCATGAAGCAACCTACCTGCAGGAGGAGATCAGAATCTCTCACCTGCACCGTGCCTCCAAAGAGTATTATTCTGCTTTCTCTGTTTGGAGCGCAAGAGAAACAAAAAGTATCAAGGAGACATTGCATTCCCAGTATTCTGTGAAGCAGTAATAGTCTGTTTTTAAAATTAACAAGGGGAGAAGCAAAAGAAAACTCAACAGATACATTGGTCCTCACACCAAGGCAGGCTGTTAAAAGAAAAATAGAAAGCACAGAGTAATAAAAACATAACTGGGGGAGGAAAGGTCGAGTGGAGGAAATAAGATAAACAGAAAAGGAAAATGAGAGATAAAATAAGAGGATCAGCCAGAAAAGCATCAGCAGGAATGTGTAAATACAATATGTAACAAAAACTGTCTATGCAAGTGTGGACATAATTTATAATAGAAACATAAAAATAAGGACAAAATGAATGGCATTAAAATGGAGGCTGAATTAATTTTGTGTGCCCTGGTCTATTAATCCCTACCCTTTAACCCCAATTTAGCTGAAGACTAGATTTGGCCTTGACTCTCCATGTGCAACACCAGATTAGATCAACTAGTTTATTTATAAAAATGTTGCATCTTGCTTATCCATTACACTTTGTATAAAACAAATAAGTTAAAAGCTGGTCATTTTCTTTCTGTTTCTTTCTGAGCTTGAGACAAATAGTCCTCTTCCCAAAGAGAGAAGCCAAGCAGCTGTCAAGCTACCAAAATTCCTAACAGAAACATACATTAGCCTTTAACTAACCTAAAAATGCATAAGAAACGAATGAACCTTGTATTCAAAAAATTTGTAAAACGTGAACTCTAAGAAGCATCACTTAAAGGGTCCTTTCTAGGGTGACTCTGGATGAAAGGTTGAAAACTCAACTCAAGGCACAAGAAAACAGGATGAAAAGCAGCTTTCAAAGTGGTTGCAAGAGTTCTGTATGGATCTGACATTTTGGATGTAAAATTTCTTAATCACTCAGCAGCAAAAGTACTCAGTATCATGGCATCCAGAGTTTACATAACTTATATACACACAATCTAATACATTACTGTAATCTATTGATCTCTCACTTGATTATACAAGGCCAATCTGGAACACCAAAATCTCTTGGACAAGTGTGCTGAACATGGTTTAAAGAAGAAACTTGCACACAGTTGTACCAGAGAAATATGTCAATTTACCATATAAGTACAATTAAATTGTAGAATTACCAAGAGTACCAATGTGTGTTTTTGCCAGGCATAGTAACTTAGACTACCTGCACTGTATCAACTACATATAAGAACATAAGAACTAGGAGCAGGAGTAGGCAATTCAGCCCCTCGAGCCTGCCCCACCATTCATTATGATCATGGCTGATCTCATTTCGGCCTCAACTCCAATTTCCCGTCCTCTCCCATAACCTTTCAATTAAAAATCTGTCTATCTCCTCCTTAAATTTATTCAGCATCCACTGCACTCTGAAGTAGTGAATTCCACAGATTCACGGCCCTTTGAGAAAAGTAATTCCTCCTCATCTCTGATTTAAATCTACCACCCCTTATCCTAAAACTATGGCCTCTCGTTCTAGAATGCCCCAGAAGGGGGACTATTTATATGAAAATATAAATAGATAAATGGTGGTATGTACTTAGTAGACGATAGCGATTAAGAGAATTCGTGCTGGAACTACAGAAACCTTTCACAGTACTAATGCTTCACCTCATTCATCAAATTGATGAACTGTCCAAGATTACTTTCAATGGTTAATTCTTCTGGCAAAATGTTATATATATTAGAATCTTAAAAATAAACATCAAATACAATGCTGAGTTTCCAAATTGGAGAAGTAAGCTTGCTACAGATAAAGAGAAGAGAACTTCCAGAAAAGCTTTTCCTTAAATCATGTTCAAAATCAAGACATGTAGCAAGACCCTTCCCAGATCTGGAACCAGTTTTAAGTCTGAGGATTTGGACATTTTTTTTTTTAAAAGAGTGCCGGGATTTACTGAACACAGCAATGGAAACCAAACTATTGAAGGAGGTTTGAGATAAGTGAAGATAGCAAGAGGAACAATATGAACAAATGAGAACAAAAGATGGAACCACCAAGATTAAGAAATGAAAGCTCTCGATTGGATATGGGAGAAAATAGGAAACCTGTCATTGAATGACTGGAAGAAATAAAACTTTTATTGTCCCTTTGAAAGGCATGGAGATCAAGATGCAGTGATTTAAGAATTACATTGCAATCTGAATGAAGTTGAGCAACATGGAACAAAATCATTAGCAAGAGTTCATAGGGTCGAATAATGAGCGGAAGCGATCGCTGCAGTGGAGAAGAAATAGACAAGGAAAGAAACTGAGCTCTAGGTCACCAATGAACTAATGTCAAAAAAAAAATCAAAAATTATCTGTAACCATAAGCAAAGGATTTTCTAGAAAACTGGAAAGCCATGAAGACAGCATTGGTGGAGGACTGTAACTTATTTAGTGTTATGACACAGCTGATGGTAAATGCTGAGTTGTTCAAATCCCATAGGAAACCTGAAAAAACTGTCACAACTAATTTTCAGTTTGTATAAATTTTGAGATGTGTGCCTTGGATTCAGTAGTAACAAGACCACCAAGTCTTACAGGTTTTTATAAAACTAAATTAAACATTTATTAATTAGAGAAATGATTTTAAATACATACACAGATCTACAAATTACTACTGTGATAACTTCTAAATCCCCTAATCAATCTAACTCCCAGTTACACTTTCGTTAAGGCAACAGTAAAACACATAGTTTTTAAAAGACCCAGGCAAAGAAACATAATACCCTGAACAAGTCGAATTCAAAGTGAGTTCTCTTGACTTCAATCCCTTGAAGGCAGCAGCTTGAGGCATAGATGCTGAAGGCTTTTTCACACTTGTAAGATCTTAAAATGCCTACCCTTACACACAGCCTTTGCTCCTTTATACATACTTTGAATGCAAATACCTATTGTTACACTATTCCTTTGGACTTTATCTCACTGATAATAATCATTTTGGAAAAATAAACACACTGTTTCTAAACTTCACCTGGCTAGGTGACACATTTCACTCCCTCTTTTGAAAACAATCTAGTCTGGTTTATTTAAAAATGCAAATGTTCCCTTGACACCTATGTTTCTAAACTTCCCCATGTTTATCTAATTAAGATTTCAAACCTAACCTCTCTTCTTAGATCAAAGCATCCAGACTAATTCAATTAAGTCACACACACATAGACACAATCACACATCCCACTATTACTCTATTTTACAATAAATTCCAATAACATCATGAGAATTACTATATCTTCTTGACATTAGCCATTCATGGAGTTGGACATATCCAATAAATAAGTGAATCATCAAGGTTTTTTTTATTAGTTAAAGGCCAGCATTTATTGTCCATCCCTAATTTCGCTTGAGAAGGTGGCTGTGAGCTATGTTCTTGAACCGCAGCAGTACATGTCGTATAGGTACACCCACAATGCTGTTAGGTAGGGCATTCCAGGATTTTGACCCAGTGATGAAGGAACAGTAATATATTTCCAAGTCATGAAGGTGTGTGACTTGAAGGGGAACTTTCAGGTGGTGGCATTCCCATACACCTGCTTCCTTTGTTCCTGTGGGTAGTACAGATTGAGGGTTTGGAAGGTGCTGCTGAAGGGGCCTTGGGGAGTTGCTGCAGTGCATCTTGTGGATGGTAAATAGGATGCATCGGTGGTGGATGGGGTACTAGTGGAAGAGGCAGCTTTGTTCAGGATGGTGTTGAGCATCTTTAGTGTTGTTGCAGCTGCATTCGTCCAGGAATCACACTGCTGACTTGCCTTGTAGATGGTGGAGAAGCTTTCAGGAGTCAGGAGATAAGTTACTCATTGCTGAATTCCCAGCCTTTGAGCTGCTCTTGTAGCCACAGTATTTATATGGCTAGTCCTGTTAAGTTTCTGGTCAAAGGTAATCCCCTTCTCTTTCATCAGAGCCTGTCATTGCCTGGTATGTGTGTGTCACGAATGTTGATTGCTGCTTCTCAGCCCAAACCTGAACGTTGTCCAAGTCTTGCTGCATGCATGCAGGGACTGTTTCACTATCTGAGGAGTTGAAAATCAAGCTGAACATCTCCACTTCTGACCTTATAATACAGGGAAGGTCATTGATGAAGCAGCTGAAGATGCTTGGTCCTAGGACACTGCCCTCATGAACTCCTGCAGGAATGTCCTCTGGCTGAAATGATTTGTCTCCAACAACTATGACCATCCTCCTTTGTACTAGGTATGATTCCAACTACTGGAAAGTTTTGCCCCGATTCCCAGTGACTTCAATTTTGCTAGGGCTCCTTGATGCTTCATCAATGCCACACTTAATCAAATGCTGCCTTGATGTCGAGGGCAGTCACTCATCCTTCACCTGTGGTATTCATCTCTTTAGTCCAGGTTTGGAGCAAGGATGTATTGATGTCTGGAACTCAACTGGACATCAGTGAGCAGGTGATTGGTGAGTTAGCATTGTTTAATAGTACTGAAGATACCTTCCATTACATTGCTGAATGACAGTAGACTGAAGGGTCGGCGATTACCTGGATTAGATTTGTCCTGTTTGTAGTGGATAGGACATACCTGGCCAATTTTCCACTTTGCCAGGTACATTCCAGTGTTGTACAGGAATAGATCAGCTAGAGGCCTGGCTCATTCTGGAGCAGAAGTCTTCAGCACTATAGCCAAGATGTTGTCGGGGACCATAGCCTTTGCAGTACCCAGTGCGTTCAGCTGTTTCTTGATATGATGTGGACTGAACTGAATTGCAAAAAGGCTGGCATCTGTGATGTTGGGAATCTCAGAGGGAGGCAGAGATATGTCACTTTCTTGGCACTTCTGGCTGCAGACAGTGGCGTGCATGTCAGCCCTGTCTTCTGCACTCATATGCAAAGATGCTTTGAACAGAGTTGGAGACGTGTAGTATAGCCAAGATGATTGCCTGTGGAACAATCAGAATTTATAGCCAGCCTTTCAAGGTAGTGGATCATATAAGAATTGATAGCAGCTGCCATAAATTTAGAATCTACTTCTCACAAAGATCAACTTTTATTTTTATTTAAGGAGATAAATACAGACTTCTCCAGACTCATCAGGACCATCCATCATCGATTTGTGCAGGCTTAATAAAGACTCACCTTTTTCTTTTTCAAACACCCCAAAAGACCAGGCAACAGGTCATGTGCGCAGCAGCACTTCTAGGAACTTAATATCACAGTTCATCACAGATGAAGTTCTGATAAGAATAGGTTGAGATCTCAAAATAAAAAAAAAGTGCAGAGACTGGTTTAGTTAAACTTGAAAAAAATAGGTGCACACCATCCGTGGTTAACTAGAAAGGTTAAAGATAGTATCAAACTTAAAGAAAAAGTATATAATTATGCAAAGGTAGGTGGAAGACCAGAAGATTGGACAGAATATATGGAACAGCAAAGGATGACTAAAAGATCAATAAGGAGGGAAAAATTAGAGTACGAGAGAAAGCTAGCCAGAAATATAAAAACAGATAGTAAGAGTTTCTATAAATATTTTAAAAATAAATGAGTTAACAAAGTGAGCATTGGTCCTATAGAAAGTGAATCTGGAGAATTGATAATGGACAACAAGGAAACGGCAGGTGAATTGAACGGGTATTTTGCATTAGTCTTCACTATAGAGGATACAAGTAACATCCCAGAGGCAGCTGTAAATCAGAAAACGGAAGGCAGGGAGGAACTGAGGAAAATTACAATCACCAGGAAGGTGGTACTGAGTAAATTGTTGGAGCTGCGGGCTGACAAGTGCCCAAGTCCTGATGGACTTCATCTTAGGGTCCTAAAAGAAGTGGCTAGTGAGATAGTTGATGCATTGGTTTTAATTTTCCCAAACTCCCTAGATTCGGGGAAGGTCCCATTAGATTGGAAGACAACAAATGTAACTCCATTATTCAAAAAGTGAAGGAGACAGAAAGTGGGAAACTACAGGCCAGTTCACTTAACATTTGTCATAAGGAAAATATTAGAAGTTATTATTAAAGAAGCTATAGCAGAGCACTTGAATAAGTTCAAGGTAATCAGGCAGAGTCAACATGGTTTTGTGAAAGGGAAATCATGTTTAACCAATGTATTAGAGTTCTTTGAGGAAGTAACATGTGCTGTAGATATAGGGGATATACTGTACTTAGATTTACAGAAGACATTTGATAAAGTGCCACGTCATAGGTTACTGCAGAAAATAAAAGCACATGGTATAGAAGGTAACATATTGACACGGATAGAAGATTGGCTGGCTAACAGGAAGCAGAGAGTAGACAGAAATGGGTCTTTTTCAAGTTGGTAAGATGTGATGAGTGGTGCGCCACAGGGATCAGTGCTGGGACCTCAACTATTTACAATTTATATAAATGACTTGGGTGAAGGAATGATGGCCAAATTTGCTGATGACACTAAGATAGGTAGGAAAGTAAGTTGTGTAGATGACATAAGGAGGCTACAAAAAGACATAGATAGGTTGAGTGAGTGCTAAATCTATGTCCCCTAGTTCTTGTACCATCAACTAAAGGGAAGAGTTTTTTTCTTGTCTACCTTATCTAAGTCTGTCATAATCTTGTACACCTCTATCAATTCTCCCCTGAATCCCCTTTGCTCGAAGGAGAGCCCCAATCTTTCCAGTCTAACTTTGTAACTAAATCCCCCGACCCTGGAACCATTCTGGTAAATCTCCTTTGCACCCTATCAAGGGCCTCCACATCTTTCCTGAAGTGTGGTGACCAGGACTGGGCGCAATACTCTCATTGGGCTGCATAAGGGTTCAGCATAATTTCTCTGCTTCTGTACTCAATACCTCTATTTCTGAAGCCCAAGATCCCATATGCTCTGCTAATCACTTGCTCAACATGTCCAGCCACCTCCAAAGGTCAATGCACAGGCACCCCTACGTCCCCCAGTTCCTGCACACACTTTAGAATTGTGCCACAAAGTCCATAATATCTCTCCCCATCCTTTCTGCCAAAATGTATTACTTCACACTCCCTCTATTAAATTCCATCTGCCACTTGTCTGCCTATTCTGCTAGCCTATGTCCCATTGCAGGTTATTTGTATCATACTTGCTGTCTGCCACTTCTCCAAGTTTGGTATCATAGGTAAATTTTGAAATTTTACTTTGTACTCTAAGATCCAAGTCTTTTTATGTAAAAAAAAATGCAGTGGTCGTAGCACTGACCCTTGGGGAACAACAATGCCTACCACCCCCCAGTCCGAAAACAAACATCTACTATGACTCATTACTTTCCGTCCTTAAACCAATCTTTTAATGTAATTGGACACTGACCATCCTGTTCCAAGGGCTTCTATTTTGTTATCCAGCCTTTTATGTGGTATCTTGTCAAATGCTTTCCTAAAAACCATATAGTAATATCAATACTTAATATTAATATTAGTATTTTTAACCTATCCACTCTACAGCTAACAGTCTGTCATTAACTTGTGGAGCTTTGGCTTTTCAAAACTTCATGGCATCAACACACACCATATAAAACGACATTTAAAAACATTCCTACTAAAACGTCTTATGAAATGATTTCAGTTTTCTTTCAAAAGATGGTTAAAATATGAATTCAAGAGACGTTTAAATACAAATTTTTTCTTATTCTAAAAGTCTGAAATGACAATAAATAATTAACACTAATTCAGCTCTGGTACCTAGAAGCAAAAATTCCTTCCTGTGTGTATCCCAGTCATGAGAAATCTCGAGAAGCTAACAGCTATTTTCCTCCCCCTGAACTAACTGAAACATATGACAACTCAGGTTGAAACTTAGCAAACGAATCAAGTAAAATAATTATTGCAACTTCAGCTTTACTGTTGTCTCTACAATTACTGTTGTCAGCATTAAGAACGCTTCTTCAAAATCCAGTAACTATGTACTGGAATGCAACTATCAGTGTGCATTTTGTTGCTTACAACCCCAGAAATTCTTGTTGCTGACATTGACAAATAAAAAGTTATATGACATTTTTTTTTATCCAGTATTTTAACTGACTTAAAATGTGCATGTGTTAAAATAATGGACAAAGGAGCATCGTTCAAGCAAAGTAGGCATTCATCTGCTTGTGTCAATTTCTACACCACAGCAATTCAAGAAATGCTATATATATTAACAAAGAATGTTCATTTTGATCAATTCCAGCCAAGAGAATAAAACGTTGTGCAATTGCTTAATAGGCATGCCCGAGAAAGATTTTATCTGTTTGCCAAGTCATTATATAAACATGATTATAAAGAATGGGTGCAAAATTTCACTACAACAAAGAAGGAATATTGGTGCTGTGTGTTTTGTGATTTATAAAACATCAAAAGTGCATTTATTAAATATATAGGTAGGGTTGTGTCATTCGTTCAGTTTCAAATGTCAATTTTTGGAATGGACATCAAATTAAATATTAAGTAAGTCATCAGCTTACCAAACTGGTTTGTATGGTCCAAATATACACAGATAATCTGATTGTTCATATCCTGTTCTTTACAAGGCCCTTGACATTGTTCCAACATTTGTTTTTCAATTTAACAGTTGGGCAACTGACATTTATTGGATGAAAAACAAAAGAGGGTTTATTCATTGCACTATGTGCAAAGTGCTCAATATATACTTAAGCAGCAAGTGGCTGTATTTTTATCACCACACACCAAGATTTTCGCATCCAAAGGGTCCAAACAATCAGCTACAAATTTATAATATAAAATAAAGATCATTTGGTTTTGAACTAATGGGTGCATTTCATTTACAGTACCCCCATAGGAGGGAAGTAAAGGAAATGCGGTCCTGATTTGAAGTATTGGACATCATATGGGATCGATCCTGACTCTTTTAAGATTAGTCTTTTATCATCAACCAGTACACAAAAACAGAACTTTGGTTTTACCATCCGATCGCAAGGACTATTTCTCTCACATTCACACTGTACTGAGCATTGCTATAAAGTGGCCTCAATTCTCCTGGATGGGGCTGGAACCCATAATTGCCTGGCTGGGAAGCAGGTACATGAGTCAATTAACCCAACAATAATGGAAATTCCATAAGATTTCTGGGAAGGAAAACAGTTGGTAATATTGCCAAACCCAAAAACTGGATTGGATCAATTGTTCAATAATGAAATACACCAAAAAAATCCATCAGAACAAAACACAGTCTTCATTTCATCAAAGGAAACAAGTCACCTGTGCAAAAATCATGGTAAAATTTTCATGATAACCATTTATTCAACTCTGTTAAATTATAAAAATGTTAGACTAAATGTATTTAATTATTCAAACCGCTGCCTATATGTGTGGACACTGCTTATAGATCAAATCCCAGATAATAATTGATAAGAATTCTTATTTAAGTATGCTGCAGAGTTTTAGTCAAATAAACATTAGGCATTGTTCTAAATATATGATGCTTACTAAACCCATCAATAGAAAGTGTGCTCACACCTTCTAGTAACCCTAAATGACTATCATCTTTTGTTCAAAAAGGCTTATGCATTCAAATTTACCGTTCAGTCTCCTTTGCTTCTTTATTATTTGGCCTGACTAGGATCAAAGATCAGAACTTTTCACTCATCTCCTCCTCTTCATAGATGCAGTAAGAGTAAGAAAGATACTTCAGATCAAGTAGACCCAAATCTCAACTCAGCTCATCATAAACAGGGGGTCTTGTATATGTTTGTCAACATCCGAAAAGATGCACCTCTGCAAAGATCATTTGCATAGAACTATTCTGTAGCTTACCGCAATGCCCATTGAAAGCTTGTGGCTTGACTACCTGGTTGCAGTGACTGCATACAACTAGGTAAAATTCATCATGGGCTGGACAGTGGCCAAACAAGTGCATATCTGTAACAGAAAGAATTTGTGTCATTGTGCTGCAGAGTTGTACATTCCAATATTACTGAGCATGCACAGTGGAAGACACAATAAAATGGACTTTTGATCCAAAGTGGTTGCAGAACTCTTGGTGTTTTAATAGGTACATCAGTAATAATAGTTATAGTCAAACCATTTTGACAGAGAATAGCAGATAGTGCAGTGTGGTCAACAAGGAGGGGCGCAAAAACAATCAACGATGGACTTGCAGTGGCCAAAGCAGAAACTAAGCTGTGTAGACAGGTGGTAAAAATGTTTGATGGTGTGTTGACCCCACAAGACACTATCCTCCCATTTCTTGTATTTTATGAAGTCTTAATGTTCTTACCATGGTGATCAATCTTCCTATTTTGGAATTTTTATTTTCTATCACTCCCATCAATTTTATCTTCATTAACATCATAGGAGAGAATTTTAACCCCCAAAAAGAGGTGAGTTTGAGTTGGGTTGGGATTTGAAGTGTTGTTAAAGAGTTACAAGTCTAAATCCTGCCCCAGTGCAGTTTTAAATGGAGGTGAATGGGGTGCAGGTAACAAACCCGCTCCAAGAAAGTGGGTTGGTATTTTAAATATTATAATGAGAATCAGTGCCTCATTTTTATCCATCACTTAAAATTTATTGAGCCTTATGACTGCCTAACCAAACCACCACTGCTGATCGGACCCCTCTCTGACCCTTCCAATTTCCACTCCCACCATCACCATCTTGAGACATTCATTCACCCTTCTCCAGGCCTGTGACCCTACCCCTCCCAACGAGGCCTCCGACCTCCCACCCCATTGAGGGCTCAGGGTCTCCATCCCAACTTTCCACATGGCCTCTGATATTCCCCCTCCGAAACCTCTGATCTGTGCTCCCCAGGCCTGTTCTCCCACCTCACCCCCATGGGCTGATCTGCCTATACCTCCTCCCACCAAGGCTCCCAAACCAAACCCCTACCCACCATCCGACCTCCAACCATTGAGGCCTCCAATTACTCTTCCAACCTTCCTGTGTCCTCCGACCTCCCACCATGGAAGCTTCCAATATCCCACAGACCATCACACATTGGAGGACCAAATCCTTTGACTCCACCCCCTATTTGACCCCTGAACTCCCCACACTGGCGCATCTGACCTCCACACAGCTTCACCCCCAACAAAGCCTTTGGCTCCAGCCCTCCACTGAAGTATCCAATCTCAACATCCTACTGAGGCCTTCAATGACCCCTTTCCCTACCTCACCCGTGACCGCCTACCTTCACCTGAGGCCTTTGACCATCTTCCCCTTCACCCCAAGGCCTCCGAGTCCATTCATTTTATTCTACCCCAAGGCCTGTGATCTCTGTCAACCTTCCTTGATCCCTAGGTCTCTGACCTCCTACCCTTTTCCTACTCCAGGACTGGAACCCTGCCCACTGCCTGGGCTCAGAACCCACCATCCTCGTCCCAATCAGGACAAGGGGCTACCTCCTCCAGACTGCTCCAAATGGAAACCAAGCCCAATCAATGAGGCTGGCTTCCAGGCGGGGGGAGGGGGAGACCTGTCAGTCACATTGTGGAGCTATAACCCTGATTTCCAGCCACTCCCCACACACCCCCATTCCCCACACAACCTCACCCCACTCTCAGTGGGCCAAGTAACTTAAAATTTCCCCTTTAATATCTTGCTACTTTATAAAATGTGATTGGAAGTATCAAAAGGGTCCAGGTAAAAAAAAAATAGGGAATGATCTTAATACAAGGGAATGATCTCAATACGACAAAAGAAGCCAATTTTATTTTATAAGTTTTATCAGTAACAAATTCTGCACATTATAATTTGCCCCATCCCAGTAAAAGTTCCATTAAAGTCATCAGATGGCCCAAGGTAAGAAATTTTCATTAATTCAAGCTACCTTGTAATTATGACATTTCCCAGTAACATATGTGAAAGATGTAAATGGCAATTTTCTCAAACTTTTTTTTTAAACAAATGGAAGGTGAGATGGACTTTGAATCGAGCTGAATCTGACTGGTGAAAGACAATTCTCCTTGATGGCTTAACTGAGATTATTTTGAGCCCCAGCCCTCCACTGAAGTCTCCAATCTCAAAATCCTACTGAGGCCTTCAATGACCCCTTTCCCCTGATTGCAGGCCAAAGCACAAACTACCTATAACTAGGTAAAATTAACCAATTTTGTGCCAATTTCCCTCATAAAGGTAGCTTCTGCTTTTGGTAAGAAATACATTTTTAGCACAATTTTGGGTCAGATTCAAAGAAGCTGTATTCTGCACCAAACCTAAATTCAACTTGAGCTCAGCTTTAACCCCCACATTTTGTGATTAAAAATGCTTTCTCCAGCTCTGCAACAATATCCATCTCCATCCCTAACTCACCCTCTATGCTGTAACCTTCATACACACTTCTGGTCATCTCCAAAATAAACTACTCCCTGCTTGCTTCCTATAACTCACCCACTGGTTTGCTATCCTCCAAGCATTAATTTTTAAAGTTCTTGTCCTCATTGCTAATTCCTCCACTGCCTCACCCACCCTGACTTTACAATCTCTTCTGCCCTACATCCACCAAACATTCCTTTCCTCAGCCTTCTATGCACCGCTCTCCCTCCTTTTGTCCAGTCAGTAAAGGCAGATTGTTCAGCTGCATCAGTGCTATTGCTTGGAACACCTGCATTGAGCGAATTCACCAACAGCTTGCATTTATATAGGACCGTTCACTTAGAAAAATATTTCACAGAAGGCAAATCATAAAAATAGATTGTAAGCAAAAAAGAGAGAGAGAGAAGGGAAGGCGGACAAAAAGGTAAAGTTGTTTCGACAAGCAAATTCCACAATGTAGGGTTTAGCAAATGAGGGAGAGGGGTGATACACAAGAGGTTGAAGTCAGAGGAAGAGGGTTTGGAGTGTGCAAAGTTAGAAGGGCAAGATCAACTCTCATTTCATCTTCAAAAACCCACTCCAGGCCCATGTGGCCTAGGGCTCTTACTAAGAACAAAACTTGCTTTCCTCGCACTGCTACTGACAACTACTTAAGACAACTTCCCTGCCAATTTATCCACTCATTTAATTCAACTTTTAAATCCAAAAAAACCTTTTTTCTCACTTCACGGATTTTGACAAAAGCAAAGTGACACATTTGTGGAAAAATTAAAATTCAAGACATTTAATAAAATCAGTTTGTCATGCTTGCTAAGGTTTATTGAACACCTTGCCAATGTAGAGTAAATGAATGAAAAAGAAGTTCATGTAACAGCGATACCTGTGAGGCCTGATGTTGTATCTGACTCCAACTAAAATATCTTGGGCATTACTCTTTTAGTGGTAATGGAATATTTGTTTCCAAATGCAAACAGAAGCCACTGAATTAAATGAAAGATACCGATCCCAAGCATTTTGTTTTGCACAAATCATGGACAAATAAGAAACAGGCAGAATCTGATCTCCTAACTTTTCTTTCACTTGACAGAGGGAAATATAAAACAGGATGACTGCCTTGTGCCCACACACTAATGGTCTACACATATGTATTATTTAACAGAGTCAATAATTATATGTAGGTTCAGAACAGCACAGAAATACTAAGCTTTTATTGCATTTATATCAATAAATGAGTTGACACTACTGTCACCTGAGAGGAAGAAAAAAAGCAACTCAAGAAGTGGTTTCGTAATGGTCCTCTGAAGACAACAGAGACTGCAACGTTTTATTCATACCATATTCATTCATAGAGAGCTCATACATTTGTTTCTTGCCTGCACTGCTGCTCTGAATTTTGTGCCACTAGTATTAATGGAGTGGATTCCAGAGCACCAGCAGCCAACTCAATCTATTGTTGCAATATTGAAACAATTAGTAGCTTCAATCCAACAGTTCCTTTCCTGTACTTGGTTTGAATCACTTATCCCTGCATCCACCAACGGCCTAAAACAATGGTGCACATTCTTACCATGTACCCCCCAGTACGCCCCGACACCATCTGCCCCTATGACCAAGACTCATTTCCATTTACATGTCTTGAGATTTGTGCCCCCATAGATCTTGTATTGTGTAATGGGACAGGGTTAATTCATAATTTCATAGTAAAGGGTCCTACAGGGCAGCGTAGTCACAATATGACAGAATTTCATACTAAGTTTGAGTGGCATACTTCAACCTGAAATGAAAGACTTAAAGTTAAATAATGCCAACTATATAGGTATGAGGGGCAAGGTTAGTAGTAAGCCTGAGGGTTGAGAAATTTTTTAAAAAACTGATTAAAAAGAGAGAACAGAATGAGAATAAACAGCAAGAAATATAAAAACAGATTATGAGGGCTTATTTAAGTATGTAAAAAGGAAGGGAGTAATAAAAGTAAATGTTGGTCCCTTAGAGGTTGAGTTAGGAAAAATTATAACGGCAAATAAGGAAATGGCAGAGAAATTCAGCAAGTTATTTTGCAGCTGTCTTCACAGTGGGGCATACAAAAAGCTCACCAAAAGTAGTGGGCAAGCAAGGGGGTAATGGGAGTGAGGAACTTTAAAGTAATTAACATCAGTCGAAGAGAAGTACTGAAGAAACTAATGAGATCAAAAACTGATGCAATGGCCTACATCCTAAGTTTCTAAAAGAGATGGCTGCAGAGTTAGCGGGTTCATTTGATTGTGATCTTTCAAATTTCCCTAGCGAACTGGGAGGGAGTAAATGTAGCACTGCTATTCAAGAAAGGAGGGAGAGAGAAAATAGGGAACTACAGGTCAGTAAGCTTGACATCAGTCATCAGGAAATGCTGGAATCTATTATGAAGAGGATGTTAACAAGACACTTAGAAAATCATAATATGGTTAGGCAGTCAACATGTTTTTATGAAAGGAAAATTGTGTCTGACAAATTTATTAGTTCTGTTAAAACATAACTAACAGGATATATAAAGAGGAACCAGTGGATGTAGGATATATAGATTTCCAAAAAGCATTCAGTAAGGTGTCACAAAAGGAAATGAGGAGAACAACAACTTGTGTTTATACAGCGTCTTTAACATAATAAAACTTCCCAAAGCACTTCACAGAAACAATTATAAAGCAAATTTGACATCGAGCAACATAAGGCAATATGGGGGTAGGTGAACAAAAATTGGTCAAAAATGTAGATTTTAAGGGGTATCTTAAAGGAGGAAAGCCAAATGGAGAAGTTTAGAGAAGGAATTCCAGTGCTTAGGGCCTAGGCAGCTGAAGGCATGGCCACCTACGGTGGAGTGATTAAAATTAGGGATGCTTAAGAGGCCAGAATTAGAGGTGTGAATATGTCTAAGTGGAGCTGGTGGAGATTACAGAGATAGGGAGGGTCAAGGACATGGAGGGATTTAAAAATCAGGGACGAGAGTTTTAAAATCAAGGCATTGCTTACCCAGGAGCCAGTATAGGTGAACAGGATTTTGTGTGCATTAGGAAACATGCAGCAGAGTTTCAGATGATTTAAAATTTACAGACAATAAAACATGGGAGGCATCCAGGAGTGATGAAGGGAACCAGAATAATATATCCCAGTTTACTGACGATACAAAGCTAGGTGGGACAGTAAACTGTAAGGAGGGGACAAAGATGCTGCAAATTAATACAGACAGGTTAAGTGAGTGGACAATAAGGTGGCAGACGAAGCACAAGGTGGGGAAATGTGAGGTTAGTCAACTGGGTAAGATGAATAGAAAAGAAGCCTGTTTTTTTTTTAAATAGTGGAAAACTTTTTCATGTTGATGTTCAGAGGGGTTTGGGTTCCCTCATACAAGAAACAGAAAGTTAGCATGTAGATACAGCAAGCAATTAGGAAAGCAGTGGCATGTTGACCTTTATTGAAAGGAAGTATCAGAGCAAGGAAGTCTTGCTACAATTGTACAGGCCTTTTGTGAGATCACATCTACATAGGGTCACACAGGATTTGAAACATAGCCCATTTGGCCTAACCAGCCCATGCTGGTATTTAAGCTAACTCAAGCTTCCTGCTGTCTTTCCTCATCTAAAATCCATCAGTGTATCACTCTATTCCCTTCTCCCTCATGTTTTTGTCTAATCTTCCCTTAAAGGCAACAATATAATTCACTTCAATGTCTCCTTGTGGTAGTGAATTCCACTGGCTAAAGAAGTTTCTTCTGAATCCCTTATTGGATATCTTGGTGACTATCCTATACTGATGGCCTCTAGTTTTGCTCTTCCCCAGAAGTTGAAACATTCTCCTGTATCCAATCTATCAAAATTTTTCATAATTTCAAAGATCTGTATTAGGTCACCTCTCATCCTTTTTTCAAAAGGAAAAAAGAGACACAACATGTTTATCCTTTTCTGATACAGTATGTATACCGACACATTTATGATATCATCCTTGTAAACTTTCCCTGCACCCTCTCCAGTCCCTCTAGATCCTCCTTATAATAGTGACCAGAACTGAAGTATTGTGCAGAGTTTTGGTGTTCATATCTAAGGAAGGATATGCTTGGAGGTGGTGCAGCAAAGGCTCTCTGGATCCAATCCTGGGATGAGAGGGTTGTCCTATGATGAGACGTTGAGTAGATTGGGTCCGTACTCTCTGGAGTTAGAAGAATGAGAGCGATCTCATTCCAACTTATAACATTCTTGGAGTTCGGTAGAAGTTGAGAGGTTGTTTCCCCTCTATGGAGAATTTAGAACTAGGGGGCACAGGCTCAGGATAAGGGCCAATCATTTAAGACTGAGATGAGGAGGCATTTCTTCATTTTGATGGTTCTGAATCTTTGGAATTTTCAATCTCAGTTGAGTTGTGGATGCCAAGTTGTTGGATATATTCAAGGCAGAGATGAATAGATTTTTGGATTCTAGGGGAATCAAGGGATATGGATATCAGACGGGAAACATAAATTAAAGTCAAAGATCAGCCATGATGTTACTGAATGACCAAGCACGGGCTTAGGGGTCATATAGCCTACTCCTGCCTCTATTTCTTATGATCTTATACAGTGCACATATTTCTACAATGTTCTTCCAATAACAAAATCCTGTTGACTTGACAGAGAGAGCATTAAAAAGGAAGTATATGTAACAAACCACCTTTAGAAAATTTGAAACAGCCAGCAAATTGATAAGTCAAACAATGACTACAATTTATACTGTAAAGGATTTAAATGAGAAATTATGAATTTTTCACACAAAGAAGTAGAGGAATATGAAAATTCTAAGTTACTAAAATTTAACAGTTAAAAATTCTTTTAAAATAATTAGATCTCCCTGAAGTATTGCCATTAAAAAGGCCCTTTAACACTCTACTAGATAGTTTGGACAGATCTGCAATATTTGGATAGCCTTGGCAATTTGTGCATTCTTAATGTATAAGACATTATTCTGCCAAGAGAGTTCATTGAGTATAGAACATACACTCTGACATTTATCCTATGCCTAAGGCACGGAACGTCTAGATCAGACAACATGAAACTTTTATTCTTCTGCTTTACTAAATGCATTTTTCCATCGACTCTGAAATGTAAAAGTAACTTTTCCTTCTTGGAAAATTCCTTGTTCCAGTCCTAAACAGGCCCCCTCCCACAACTCTTTATGCGGTCCATCATGCTCTCGTCTGGACCTGGAAAAATGTAATCAATTTTGAATCTAATTTCCACCCCTGTCTCATGTTAACATGGTCCATCTCCAACACTTCCCCTTCCCTTCTTTGACTTCTCTGTCTACATTTCTGGCGATAGACTGTCTACCAATATTCATTAAAAACTCACCGACTCCCACAGCTACCGACTACAGCTCTTCACACCCTGCTTCTTGTAAGGACTCCATCCCATTCTCCCAGTTCCTCCGCTTCCGTTGCATCTGTTCCAATAATGCTACTTTCCAAAGCAGCACTTCTGACATTTCTTCCTCTCTCCTGAGCCGAGGGTTCCACCCCCATCCCCCCATTCCCCCCACCCCACCCACCGCCACTGTGGTTGACAGGGCCTTCAACCGCGTCCGACCCATCTCCCGCACCTCTGCCCTCACCCTTTCCCCTTCCAGAACCATGATAGGGTTCCCCTTGTCCTCACTTTTCAGGCTCACCAGCCTCTGCATTCAAAGGATCATCATCCGCCAACTCCAGCATGATGCCACCACAAACATATCTTCTCCTCACCTACCCACCCCCCCACCCCATCAGCATGCCATAGGGATTGGTCCCTCTGTGATCCACTCCTCCATCACCCAACACCTCATCCCCTTCCCACCGCATCTTCCCACGCAATCGCAGAAGGTGTAACACCTGCGCCTTTAGCTCCTCACCGTCCAAGGCCCTAAGCACTCCTCTCAAGTGAAGCAGCACTTCATTTGCACCTCATTCAATTTAGCTTATGGTATTTGCTGCTCACAATGCAGTCTCCTCTACACTGGGGAGACTAAGCGCAGACTGGGTGACCACTTTGTGGAGTACTTTCGCTTAGTCTGCAAACATGACCTCGACCTTCTTGTCGCTTGCCATTCCAATTTATCATCTTGCTCTCACCCACATTTTCGTCCTTGGCTTGCTACAATGTTCCAGTGAAGCCCAAAGCAAACTGGAGGAACAGCACCTCATCATCTGATTAGGCGCTTTACAGCCTCCTGGACTAACATCGAGTTCAACAACTTCAGACCATGAAGTCTGTCCTCCATTTTGATCTTTTAAAAAAAAAATCTCCCAACCCCCTCCCCCACCCCCTAAGGGCCATCTGTAACGTTTTCTTATGTTTTGCTTTCACAGAGCACTGATCCTTGATCTGCTATTAACACATTTTGCTATCTTGCCTTTATGCCACTATTAGCACCTTGTTTAGTCTTTAATATTATCATTAACACATCCTTTGTCCTGTGTCAATGACATCATTGGCAAATCTCTCCTGAGCTCCCACCTATCCCTGACCTTCTATTTTGCTCCACTAACCCTCACCTCTCTCTTCAATAGCAGCTCCTTCACTTTTTTACCTCTCTTCAGCTCTGGAGAAGTCATATGGACTCAAAACGTTAACTCTCTCTGTTTCTCTCCCCACAGATACTGCCAGACCTGCTGAGTTTTTCTGTTTTTATTTCCTTTTTGGTGTTTGAATAGTTAACATTTTGTGAGATGTTGCACAACATTCTGTGTAAATGCACACATGCAGATCTGCAAAGGCTTAGTAAAAAAATTCCATAGGTTTTACAAACAAAGTAAGTTGCCTATTAATTTCACAATGAGCACCACTCTACTATTATTCCTTGTTATAGCAAAGCTATTACACACATTGTAAATAAGAGAGGAAGTGAAAAATTGAACATTAGATCTGAAATTAAGACCAAAGGTTCTGGAAATACACAGCAGATCAATCAGCATGAGAGAAAATATAGCTTTGCATATTAATGAAGGGTCCTTTCTTGAGCCAATGGCAAAACTTTCTCTTTTCAGATAGAGATATTGGTTTCTTTACAGAGTTTCTACATTTATTGTTTTAAGTAAGGTACTTGTTGATTCCTTTTGGAACTCAAAGTGATGAATAACAAAAGGCAAGTACAGATCAGAGGCCAGTTATCCACCTCACACACCCTACAACTAAAACCTGTACTCCCAAGCACCACAACTGCCTCTTTAGTGAGTCACAGCATTACTACTCTACTGAGAAGACCATTCCAAGTATTAATCACTTTTTAATTAAAAAAACAGAAAATGCTGGAAATACTCAACAGGTCAGCCTACATCCATACAGCGATGAACAGAGTTTATGTTTCAGGTCAGTGACTTTTCAATCATTCTGCTGGAACAAGTGTCTCCTGACTTGAATCCTGAGCTTGCCTTTTAGTCAACTGTATCTACACAGCTTCATCTTGCATTCATTGCTCTTCTTAAAATAATGGTCAGGATTAGTCTTCTTTCCTCCATTATAAACCTCTAAAGATCATTACAAACATTACAATCAACAGAAGATCATGGATTTTGGTAATATAAGAACCATCACTTGGCTGTTACCCAAAGTTTAAACTAATGAAGTCTGACTGGAAACTAAAGTTTTTCTCTGATGAAATAACTCACCCCCAAGCCAACACAGAAGATCCCATTGCTGTTTTAGAACATCACGTTTCTTGATATCCAAGTATTCCACCATGGAGAAATGGGATAATCATTCATACATTCAAAATAAAAACAGAAAAAGCTGGAAATACTCAGCAGGTCTGGCACCATCTGTGGAGCAAGAAACAGAGTTAACTCTGTGTCTTTCTCCACAGATGCTGCCAGACCTGTTGAGTATTTCAAGCATTTTCTCTTTTTATTTCAGATTTTCACCATCGGCACTATTTTGCTTTTGCATTAACACATTTAAATCAGGCTCCCACAGTTCAATTGGAATTGAGTTTTTGTAGGGTTTACACAAAGTAAACTTGTGTTGTGGTTGTTATAATTTGTGCTGTCCTGCAGTCGTCAGTACTCAGTTTACTTTTTTTATATTCATTCATTCATGGGATGTGGGCTTCACTGGCTAGGCCAGCATTTTATTGCACATCCCTAGTTGCCCTTGAGAAGGTGGTGGTGATCTGTCTTCTTGAACCGCTGCAGTCCACATGGCGTAGGTACACCCACAGTGCTGTTAGGGAGGGAGTTCCAGGACTTTGACCCAGCAACAGTGATGGAACGGCGATATATTTCCAAGTCAGGATGGTGAGTGACTTGGAGGGGGACTTCTAGGTGGTGATTTTCCTAACTATCTGCTGCCCTTGGCCTTCAGATGGTAGCGGTCATGGGTTTGGAAGGTGCTGTCGAAGGAGCCTTGGTGAATTCCTGCAGTGCATCGTGTAGATGGTACACACTGCTGCTACTGTGCGTCAGTGGTGGAGGGAGTAAATGTTTGTGGATGTGGTGCCAATCAAGTGGGCTGCTTTGTCCTGGATGGTATCAAGCTTCTTGAGTGTTGTGGGAGCTGCAATCATCCAGGCAAGTGGGGAGTATTCCATCACACTCCTGACTTGTGACTGGTAGAAGGTGGGGAGGCTTTGAGGAGTCAGGAGGTGGGTTACTCATCGCACTATTCCTAGCCTCTGACCTGCCCTTGTAGCTCCTGGTCAATGGTAACCCCCAGGACGTTGATAGTGGGAGATTCTGTGATGGTATTGCCATTGAACATCAAGGGGCAATGGTTAGATTTTCTCTTGTTGGAGATGGTCATTGCCTGACACTTGTATGGTGTGAATGTTACTTGCCACTTGTCAACCCAAGCCTGGATATTGTCCAGGTCTTGCTGAATTTGGACATAGGCTGCTTCAGTATCTAAGGAGTCACGAATGGTGCTGAACATTGCGCAATCATCAGCGAACATCCCCACTTCTGGCCTTATGATGGCATGTCATAACATTCAAGGCTATGGGCCAAGTGCTGGTAAATGGGATTAGGTAGGTAGGTCAGGTGTTTCTCACGATTCAGTGCAGACTAGATGGGCCGAAGGGCTTCTTCTGCACTGTGATTCTGTGAAGTCATTGATAAAGCAGCTGAAGATGGTTGGGCCGAGGACACTACCCCAAGGAACTCCTGCAGTGATGTCCTGGAGCTGAGATGACCAACCTCCAACAACCACAACCATCTTCCTTTGTGCTAGGTATGACTCCAACCAGCGGAGAGTTTCCCCCCTGATTCCCATTGACTCCAGTTTGACTAGGGCTCCTTGATGCCACACCCTGTCAAATGCTGCCTTGATGTCAAGGGCAGTCACTCTCACTTTGGGTAAGCTGTGTGTTCTCTAAAATAAATCTGCTTTGCATATGAATAAAAAGCATTTAGGAGTTACCTAATCAGGGAAACGCTTTAGTTTTCAGTCAGATTTCATTAGTGCAAATGTTTGGACAACAGCCAAGTGATATTTCTTAAGTCACCAAGATCCATGATCATCTGGTCAGTTCATTTTTCCTTAAATTACTACAGTCTTTGTGGTGGCCATGCAGCATCCACAGTGGTGTTGGATAGGGAATTATAGAATATTGATCTAATTACAATGAAGGAATGGTAACATGGGACCCAATTAAGCTGGTAGTGACTGAGGGGAACTCAGAGCTAATCGTGTCCAGCTCTGGACCAGGGAACACCTCGAGTTAGAGAGACTCCTGCAACTGAAGAATTCACAAGTGGCTTCAGCTGGCCCTCACCAAAGACATCCTGTGGGAAGGAGAAATTCCTTGGCATGGTTGATTGCAAGATTGCAAAGCGGACTACACTTCGGACATTGCCTCTGAGTTTAATGATGAAGCTTGCAAGCTTTTTGATAAGTTTGAAGATGATTATGAATTTGAGGGTTTTGAGGGGTTCTAGTGTTTTGTTTTCTTGTATTACCACCGTTTTGGACACATCTCATTTTTTTTTACCAGTTGAAATCTTGTTTTGCATGTCAAGCAGTTCGGTAAAGCTTTGTTACATCATCCTTGTGCTTCTTGCCAATAATTTTCATTATCCACACATAATATGCACTACTGCTTTTGGCAATTTTTTAGAGTAAGAAGACTAAGTAGCACACAGAACAATTTACTATAAATTAATAAGGAATTGAAAGGTGCATTTACCGGGATTTTTTGTCAGCAAGTGTTCCTGGTGTTTAAGCATTCACAATAAATACAAACTATCAAGCTCATCATCATCACTATATCAGCTCCCTAGTTTTACAATATTTTTCTGTCATTACTCTACTTTTAAACCAGTTTTCAGTTTTTCTGATCAATATGCTCTATAAGTTGCTTATGTAAACTTATTTAAGTTGCTCTATAAGCAGATCAGATGGCAACTTGGTGAGATTGGAGAAGATAAAATACAGCTACATAAGTCAGACTGGTCTTCCGAAAACTGTGATGACAAAGTATTTTTCAACAAATTTTAGTAATGCAATATTCAGTCAATTCAACCTCTCGTAACCAGCCAACTGTATGCCATTCAGAATCATAGTTACGGCACAGGAGGCCATTCAGTCCATTGTGTCCATGCCAGTTCTTTGAAAAAGCTATCCAATCAGTCTCACCTGCTTTTTCCCTACAGCCCTGTAAATGTTTTCCTTTTTAAGAAAACATCCAATTCCTTTTGAAAGCTATTATTCAATCTATCCCACTACTCTTTCATTCCAGATCATAACAATTTGCTGCATAAAACAAATTCTTCCCTCTGGTTCTTTTGCCAATTGTCATAAACCTGTGCCCTCTGATGACCAATCCACCCGCACTCTAACAAAATCAATTTTGAATTTGAACTCCTTTATTAAGTCTTTCGCATAACCTTCTGTTTTAAAGAGAACATTGGAAGTCATCAACGTGAAACATTAACTCCAGCCTCTCCAATGCCTTGAGACCTTTTCTAAAGTGCGCTGCTCAGAGTTGGACACAATACTCCAGCTGAAACCTAGCCAGGATCTATAAACATTTAGCACTAGTTTCCTTGCTTTTACGGTCAGAAGCATCACAACTGTTAGTACTTCTTGATCCACATAGTTCCTTTCTGAATTGATCTCTTAACCTACAGGAGGAGTTGGAGCTATATTTTCTATAACCTTCAAAGCTGAAGTAAATGACAAATAGGTAACACATTTTCCTGACAACTACAGGAATCCATATACGAGTGATTTGTATTCAGTACTGGAGAGAGTGATCTTCAAGCAATAGTGAAGTAGGAGGCATAGTAAATAACATACTCGATACTATATATTACAGAAGACTACAATAATATGGTAAATAATTTTGTAGACTAAAGGAAACTAGAAGAGGATATTGATAAGACAGCCAATAGGTAAAACGTGGTAAATGAAATTCAATGTCGAAGTAAGAGACAGTACAGATTCACTAGTACATCTGAAGTGGGAAAATATACATAGGAAGACTTAAAAAAAGGTTATGTTTTTGTCAGAGTGGAGGGAAATTTGATAAAGTTGTTTAAAATTATAAAATAATAGAGGACATAGGAATTGATAGGCTAAGGATCATTAATGATCTTCAGGGGTGGCAATCTGCCATTCTTACTCGGTCTGGCCTTCATGTGATTCCAGATCAACAGCAATGTAGTTGACGCTTAGCTGCCCTCTGAAAAGGTGTAGTAAGCCACTCAGCTCAAGGGCAATTAGAGATGGGCAACAAATGCTGGGCTTGTCAGCGATCCCACATCTCATGGGAGAATAAATGAAAAGACCAAGATCTATTTCATTTATCTTCTACCATCCTGGTAGGTGCATGATATTATGATAATGGAACTGTTGATTAATCATTGCAATCAATTTCTACAAATTAGTCTATTACAGGCCTATAAATGGCACGAAGAAACTCCTAGTGGTGGAGAACACTGGAAACCATAGGGACAATGCCACCTTTTCCAACCAAGCATGCTGTGCTTACCAAACAACATGTCACAAATTATTGGTAAACTGTTAACCCAGACTGTTTCCAATGGTTGATGAGTCTAGAACTGGGGCATAAGTGTAAGATTAAATGGAAGACCTTTAGGACAGAGAGCAGGAGAAGCTTCCTACTCACAGGAAACTATGAGGCATGAATTGTACGACTGGCATTAGAATAGATCATTAACATTTAATAAGTTACACAAGTAATTGAAGGAAAAACTAGATAAAGGAATATTGGAACAAGGCAGGCACATGATATGCAGTTTGGATCTCAAGCTGTCAGTTACTGGAGGAATTTGCACTTCTTGATGGCGTTACTACTGTTTACACACAGGGCAGAATTTAATGTCAATCAGCGGGTCCTGGTGGCAGAACTGGGCGGCATTGCTGATTGGAGCAGAAGCGGCCGGTCTAACGCAATGTACATGACAGAAATCTGCCTCTTGGTGCCAGTATCCTTCAAGTCCAGAGAGATTGGATGTGTGTACGAGACATTAGGGAGCCCCCAGCATGTGTCAGAGACATGCCAACTGAGGGCAGGTCAGTTATCATTGTATGGTGACTCACTCCCCCCTTCTACCTGCAGGATATGAGGGCCCACAACAGCAGAGGGAGGGGGAAGACTGGTGGAGGTGTGCTGCAAATATAAACCCTGACATCCGCTGAGGAGGCGGCTCTCGACCTGACCAGAGAACAGGATGGCCAGGTGAGGGTGGATACAAGATCAGTGTGTAATGTGAAGAGAGTAAGAAGTCCTCAAGCTTGGCGTCCATTGCAACAACTGAGGTGTCAACTGCTGTAATGCTTCTTAGAAATATAGAATCATAGAAAATAGGAGGAGTAGGCCATTCGGCCCTTCAAGCCTGCTTCGCCATTCACTATGATCATGGCTGATCAACCAACTCAATAGCCTGCTCCTGCTTTCTCCCCATATCCTTTGATCCCTTTCACCCCAAGGGCTATATCTAACTCCTCCTTGAAAACATACAATGTTTTGGCCTCAACTACTTTCTGTGGTAGCGAATTCCACAGGCTCACCACTCTCTGGGTGAAGAAATTTCTCCTCATCTCAGTCCTAAATGGTCTACCCCGTATCCTCAGACTGTGACCCCTGGTTCTGGACTCCCCCACCATCGGGAACATCCTTCCTGCATCTACCCGGTCTAGTCCTGTTAGAATTTTATAGGTTTCTATGAAATCCCCCTTCATTCTTCTCAACTCCAGCGAATATAATCCTAACCGACTCAATCTCTCCTCATATATCAGTCCCAACATCCCAGGAATCAGTCTGGTAAACCTTTGCTGCACTCCCTCTATAGCAAGAACATCCTTCCTCAGATAAGGAGGCCAAAACTGCACACAATATTCCAGGTGCGATCTCATCAAGGCCCTGGATAATTGCAGTAAGACATCCCGGCTCCTGTACTCGAATCCTCTCGCTATGAAGGCCAACATACCATTTGCCTTCTTTACTGCCTGCTGCACCTGCATGCTTACCTTCAGCAACTAGTAAACGAGGACACCCAGGTCTCGTTGCACATTCCCCTCTCTCAATTTATTGCCATTCAGATAATAATCTGCCTTCCTGTTTTTGTTACCAAAGTGGATAATCTCACATTTATCCACATTATACTGCATCTGCCATGCATTTGCCCACTCACTCAGTTTGTCCAAATCACACTGAAGCATCTCTGCATCCTCCTCACAGCTCATCCTCTCACCCAGCTTTGTGTCATCTGCAAATTTGGAGATATTACATTCAGTTCCCTCATCTAAATCATTAGTATATACTGTGAATAGCTGGGGTCCCAGCACCGATCCCTGCAGTACCCCACTAGTTACTGCCTACCATTCGGAAAAAGACCCGTTTATTCCTATTCTTTGTTTCATGTCTGCCAACCAGTTTTCTAACCATCTCAATACACTACCCCCAATCCCATGCGCTTTAATTTTACACGCTAATCTCTTATGTCGGACTTTGTCGAAAGCCTTCTGAAAGTCCAAATAAACCACATCCACTGGCTCCCCCTCATCAACTCTACTAGTTACATCCTCAAAATATTCCAGTGGATTTGTCAAGCGTGATTTCCCTTTGGTAAATCCATGCTGACTCTGTCCGATTCTGCTACTGTTTTCCAAGTGCTCAGCTATTAAATCTTTTAGAATGGGCTCTAGAATTTTCCCCACTACCGACGTCAGGCTGACTGGTCTATAATTCCCCGTTTTCTCTCTACCTCCCTTTTTAAATAGTAGGGTTACATTAGCTACCCTCCAATCTGTAGGAACAGTTCCAGAGTCTATAGAATCTTGGAAGATGACCACCAATGCATCCACTATTTCTAGGGCCACTTCCTTAAGTATTCTGGGATGTAGATTATCAGGCCCTGGGGATTTATCGGCTTTCAATCCCATCAATTTCCCCAACACCATTTCCCTACTAATACTGATTTCTTTCACTTCCTCCCTCTCACTAAACCCTGTGTTCCCCAACATTTCTGGTATGTTATTTGTGTCCTCCTTTGTGAAAACAGAACCAAAGTATGTATTTAGTTGGTCAGCTATTTCTTTGTTCCTCATTATAAATTCCCCTGTTTCTGACTGTAAGGGACCTACATTTGTCTTCACAATATTTTTCTCTTCACATACCTATAGAAACTTTTACGGTCAGTTTTTATGTTTCCTGCAAGCTTTCTCTCATACTCTATTTTCCCCTTCTTAATCAATCCCTTGGTCCTCTTTTGCTGAATTCTAAACTGCTCCCAATCCTCAGGTCTGTTGTTTTTTTATGGCCAATTTGTATGCCTCTTCCTTGGATCTAATACTATATCTAATTTCCCTTGTAAGCCAGGTTTGGTCACCTTTCCTGTTTTACTTTTGCACCAGACAGTTCAGTTGCAGTTCACCCATGCGCTCTTTGAATGTTTGCCATTGCCTATCCACTGTCATCCCTTTAAGTAACGTTTCCCAATCCATCATAGCCAACTCGCGCCTCATGCCATCGTAGTTTCCTTTATTAAGATTTCGGACCCTAGTCTCAGAATCAACTACGTCGCTCTCCATCTTGATGAAGAATTCTATCATATTATAGTCGCTCATCCCCAAGGGGCTTTCCACAACTAGACAGCCAATTATTCCTTTCTCATTATACAATACCCAGTCTAGGATGGCCTGTTCTCTAGTTGGTTCCTCAATGTATTGGTCCAGAAAACCATCCCGTATACACTCCAGGAATTCCTCCTTTATGGTATTGTTACTAATTTGATTTGCCCAATCTATATGCAGACTAAAGTCATCCATAATTACAGATGTTCCTTTATTGCATGCGTCTCTAATTTCCTGTTTAATGCCATTCCCAACATCACCACTACTGTTTGGGGGTCTATATACAACCTGCACTAACGTTTTTTGCCCCATAGTGTTTCTCAGCTTTACCCATACAGATTCCACATCATCGGAGCTAATATCTTTCCTCACTATTGCATTGTCCTTGATTTCTCCCTCCTCTGACTCCTTGCATAGGTTCCCATCCCCCTGCCATTTTAGTTTAAACCCTCCCCAACCACTCTAGCAAATATTCCCCCTAGGACATCAGTACTGGTCCTGCCCAGGTGTAACCCGTCCAATTTATACTGGTCCCACCTCCCCCAGAACCGGTCCCAATGTCCCAGGAATCTGAAACCCTCCCCCTCACACCATCCGATATATTCTGCTATTTCTACTCTGACTAGCACGTGGCACTGGTAGTAATCTTGAGATCACTACCTTTGAGGTCCTACTTTTCAGTTTACTTCCTAACTCCCTATATTCTGCTTTTAGGACCTCATCCCTTTTTTTACCTATGTCGTTTGTACCAATGTGTACCACGACCACTGGCTGTTCACACTCCCCCTTCAGAATGTCCTGTAGCCGCTCTGAGACATCCTTGACCCTAGCACCAGTGAGACAACATACCATCCTGGAGTCTCATTTGCGGCCACAAAAATCCCTATCTATTCCCCTTACAATTGAATCCCCTATAACTATTTCATTCCCACACTTTTTACTCCTCCCCTGTGCAGCAGAGCCAACCGTGGTGCAATCAATTTGGCTGTTGCTGCCTTCCCCTGAGAGGCCATTCCCCCCCCCAACAGTTTCCGAAGCAATATATCTGTTTTGCAGGGGAATAGCCACAGGAGATTCCTACACTGCCTGCCTAGTCCTCTTGCTCTGCCTGGTGGTCACCCATTACCTTCCTGCCTGTGGACTCTAAGCCTGCGGTGCGACGACCTCTTTATACGTACTATCCACAATATTCTCCGCCTCGTGGATACTCCAGTGTCCCCAGCTGCCGCTCCAGCTCCGAAATCCGGGCTTCCAGGAGCTGCAGCTGGAGACACTTCCCGCACACATGCTGGCCCCGGGCACTGGAAACGTTCCTGGCTTCCCACATAAAACAGGAGGAGCACACCACAGCTTTGAGTTCTCCTGCCATGACTTACCCCTTTAAATTAAATTAAACCTTTCGGAAGATAGCTAATATCAAATAATATCAATTACTCTAGGGCCCTTCTTCCCTGCTCCTCACTGTTACAGAATATAGCCCTTACAAACTATGAACCACAGAATAAGACCTTAAAAACTATAAGCGATAAAAGTAGTAAACTTTTACTAAAACGACCATACTCACGGTACTCAAAGGACCACCTCGTTCTCTCCTCACCTCCTCCCTCAGTCACCAAGCTCCAACTTAAGCAGACAACTGCAGCCCAAAGTCAGCACTGTAAGATGGCCTGTTTTTATACTCTCTGGATCTAGCCTCTGAAAACCTGTTTAAGCCAGTTATCTAATTAACTACTTGTAGCTGCAAGAAGAGCCTGTATAAACCTTGTTTTAAAGCTGCCCTAAATCTCAACTTCTTCCAACCCAAACAGCAACTTTTAGTTAATTACTAAATTAAAGAAAGACTAGACTTTAGATGAAAATTAACCCTTAAATTCCCTCAGTCACCAAACTCCAACTTAAGCACTCTACTGCAGCCCAAAGCAGCACTCCAGTGCAGACTTCTGATCAGGCAGCTCATAGTAAACACTGTGTTACTGCAGAAACCTCTGGTTCCTCTCCTCCAACTTTATGAAAACAATGTTTGCCAAGCAAGATCATGATTTTTTTAAAAAGCAAAATACTGCAGATGCTGGAAATCTGAAACAAAAATAGAAAATGCTGGAAAAACTCAGCAGGTCTAACAGCATCTGTGGAGAGAAAAAGAAAAGTTAATGTTTTGAGTCCTTATGACTCTTCTTCAGAGCTAAAGAGAAGTAAAATGTAATGAAATTTATACTGTTTAATGGGAGGGTGGAATGGAACGGGTGAATCTGGATAGAAGGCCAGCGATAGGTGGAGGCGAAGGAAAGGTTGCCAGAGATGTCGTGGAAAAAAGGACAAAGGGGTGTTAATGATAGTGATACTGGTTAAAGGAGGTGCTAGTGGTGGCATTAAGGTCTGAGAGCAGAATGTGATAATGGCAGGACAAGAATAGGCACTCAGGAAAGGGCAACATGAACAAGTGACTGATGGCCCTAGTGGGGGTGGGGTGAGGGGAGGGAGTGGTGGTGGGAAAGAGATTGAAAATAGGATAAAACAATGAATAAAAATGAAGTTTTAAATAAAAATAGAAATAAAAATAAGTGGATAAAAAATAAAAATTAAGAAATGAGAATGAATATTGAAAAAAGGGGATATAAAGGGGGAGAGGATGGAGGAGAGAGTTCATGGTCTGAAGTTGTTGAACTCAATACTCAGTGCGAAAGGCTGTAAAGTGTCTAATTGGAAGATGAGGCGCTGTTCCTCCAGTTTGCGTTGAGCTTCACTGAAACATTGCAGCAGGCCAAGGACAGGCATGTGGGCATGAGAGCAGGGTGGTGTATTGAAATGGCAAGCGACAGGAAGGTCTGGGTCATGCTTGCAGGCAGACCAAAGGCGTTCTGCAAAGCAGTCACCCAGTCTGCGTTTGGTCTCTCCAATGTAGAGGAGATTGCATTGGGAGCAGCAAACGCAGCAGACCAAATTGAGGGAAGTGCAAGTGAAGCACTGCTTCATTTGAAAGGAGTGTTTGGGCTCTTGGAGGGTGAGGAGGGGGCAGGTGAAGGGACAGGTATTGCACCTTCTGCGGTGCCATGGGAGGGAGATGAGGTGTTGGGGGCGATGGATGAATCGACCAGGGTGTCCCGGAGGGAACGGTCCATATAGAATGCCAACGGGGGATGAAGGGGAGATGTTTTAGTAGTGGCATCATGCTGGAGTTGGCGTAAATGGCAGAGGATGATCCTTTGAATGCGGAGGCTGGTGGGGTGAAAAGTGAGGACAAGAGGGATTCGATCATGGTTCTGGGAGGGAGAGGAAGGTGTGAGGGCAGAGACGCGGGAGATGGGTCGGGAATGGTTGAGGACCCTGTCACAGTGGGTGGGAAACTGGTTGAGGAAGAAGGAAGACACGTCAGAGGCACCGTTTGGAAAGTGGCATCATCGGATGCGACGGAGGCGAAGGAACTGAGAGAATGGGATGGTGTCCTTACAGGAAGCAGGGTATGAGGAGCTGTAGTTGAGGTAGTTGTGGGAGTCAGTGGGCTTGTAATGAATATTGGTGGACAGTCTATCGCCAGAAATTGAGACAGAGAGGTCAAGGAAGGGAAGTGTCAGAGATGGACCATGTGAAGTTGATGGAAGGGTGGAAGTTGGAAGCAAAAGTTACAAATTTTTCCAGGTCCAGACGAGAGTATGCAGTGGCACCAAAACAGTCATCGATATACCGAAAAAAGAATGTTCCACATACCCCATAAAGAGACAGGCATAACTGGGGCCCATGTGGGTATCCATAGCCACACCTTTTATTTGGAGAAAGTGAGATGAGATGGGAGGAAGAGAGGTGAGTTAAAGGAGAAATTGTTCAGTAAGAGAACAAGTTCAGCCAGACGGAGGAAAGTGGTGGTGGATGGGTATTGATTGGGCCTCTGTTCAAGGGAGTAGCAGAGAGCCCTCAGACCATCCTGATGAGATATTATTCAGGCTTCTATTCAAGGAAGAAGCGGAGAGCCCTCAGACCATCCTGATGAGATATTATTCAGGCTTCTATTCAAGGAAGAAGCGGAGAGCCCTCAGACCATCCTGGTGAGGTATTGTTCGGGCCTCTGTTCATGATTTTTTTTTTTGTTTTGATGCAGCTTAATTCAGTAGATGTATTTCACATTGGACTTTTGTAAACGCTACATAAAGTATATAAATTTAATGCCTAGAAATAAAATGTCCCTGCCACACAGATTTGAGTTAGAACAGAGGACACTGTCATTTTATTGGGCTTGTCTGAAAAAAATTGACTATTTCTTTCTAAACTTACCACCTGTTCATTTTCTATAAAAAGTCCAGACAGCTTCAGAAACTGTCAGCTGTTGTCTTTCCAAACAGTCGGGTCTTAATTTTGTTCTCTACTAATGAGACTTTTCTAGAGACACTAAACATTTGCATATATATCAGGATTATTTGATTGAAGGTACTTTTACTTGAAGTAACAATCCTGTTATTGTGTTTTAAAACTATATTAAAGATGTCAGCTCAAGTGGAATGATGTGGAATGATACAGGAGTTTTCTGCTGGTACCAGTTCAGATTAATTTAGTTGGAATACGGTGTACAATTTTGAGCACTCTATAAAATATAAAAGCAATGGAAATGGTGCAGTGCAGGAGGCAGGGTTACACTAATGAAGAGAAACTTGAGAGGTTGGTGTTTTTTCCCACTAGAGCTGAGGAGGATGAAGAGTAACCTGATGGACATACCAAGATGATGAAGAGTTATGATATAATAACTAATGACTGCTCTGCTTCTGCTGGCTGGCAGGATAGTAATTAAAGGATCATTCACACACCATCTTTAGTGCTGCTGTGAATCAGTTTATTATGATGCTCAAGACTATGGGCGGAATTTAATGGAGCGGAGACCGAAGCATGTGTTTGGTCGGGGGGACACGTAGAATCATGCTGGAAACACCATTCTGGATGCTCGACAACAGGAACTCTAGCCACATTATGCCTGTGATGATGAGGTGAGGTGACGATGCTGCATGAAGCGACGGGTAGGCAATTGAGCATGCTAAAGGAGGTACTTGCATCACATTTGCATGCCTCTGAATTGGATTCAATCTCACCTTGCAAATTAAACATGCAGTGTACAGGGATCACAAGCCATCAGATCCCTGTCCATAAAAATGTGTCGGTGTCCAGGCGAGGGCCTCAGGCTCTGAAGGGAAAGTTAGCCATTGTGGAGCTGCTTTCCAATGGAGTGGAAACTTTCACCGAAAGAGGAGAGAAAGTCAGCAAACTCACCAGGTTTATGGGCAGATTAGAGGAGCAGAGGGACAGAGCTGCAAACTAAGGAGCAAATCAGAGGGGCAGAACTGCAGGCGACAGGCATATTGGCAACACCTGGGACTTACTGTAGAGTCATAGAATCACAGAGGTCTACAGCACAGAAAAAGGCCCTTCAGCCTATCGAGTCTGCGCCGGTCAAACAAGTACCTAATTATTCTAATCCCATTTTCCAGCACTAGGCACATAATCTTGTATGCCATGGCATCGCGAGTGCACATCCAAATACTTCTTAAATGTTATGAGGGTTTCTGCCTCTACCACCCTTTGAGGCAGAGAGTTCCAGATTCCCACCACCCTCTGGGTGAAAAAATTTTTCCTCACATCCCCTCTAAACCTCCTGCCCTTACCTTAAATCTATGCCCCCTAGTTATTGATCCCTCTACCAAGGGGAAAAGTTCCTTCCTGTCTACCCTCATAATTTTATACACCTCAATCATGTCCCCCCTCAATCTCCTCTGCTCCAAGGAAAATAACCCCAGTCTATCCAATCTCTCCTCATAACTAAAACTCTCCAGCCCAGGCAACATCTCCTCTGCACTCTCTCGAGTGCAATCACATCCTTCCTATAACGCAGATTCCAGAACTGCACGCAATACTCTAGCTGTGGCCTAACCATTGTTTTATACAGTTCCAGCATAACCTCCCTGCTCTTATATTCTATGCCTCGGCTAATAAAGGCAATTATCCCATATGCCTTCTTAACCACCTTATCTACTTGTCCTGCTACCTTAAGGGACTGGTGGACATGCACACCAAGGTCCCTCTGATCCTCGGTACTTCCCAGGGTCCTACCATTCATCGTGTATTCCCGTGCCTTGTTTGTCCTGCCCAAGTGCTTCACCTCACACGTATCTGGATTAAATTCCATTTGCCACTGATCAGCCCCCCTATATCCTCTTGTAATCTAAGGCTATCCTCCTCACTATTTACCACTCCAACAATTTTCGTGTCATCCGCGAACCTACTGATCAACCCTCCTAACATTCAAGTCTAAATCGTTTATATATACCACAAACAGCAAGGGACCCAACACCGATCCCTGTGGAACCCCACTGGACACAGGCATCCAGTCACAAAAACACCCCTCGACCATCACCCTCTGCTTCCGGCCAATCAGCCAATTCTGGATCCAATTTGCCAAATTGCCTTGGATCCCATAGGCTCTTACCTTCGTTCTCAGTCTCCCGTGTGGGACCTTATCAAAAGCCTTGAAGTCCAAGTAGACTATGTCAAATGCATTGCCCTCATCCACACATCTGGTCACCTCTTCGAAAAATTCAATCAAATTGGTCAGACAAAACCATGCTGACTGTCCTTGATTAGTCACTGCCTCTCCAAGTGTAGATTCATTTTGTCCCTCAGAATTGCTTCCAATAGCTTCCCTGTCACTGAGGTTAGACTGACTGGCCTGTAGTTCCCCGAGTCGAATGACCTACTTCTATTTATCTTATGCCCCTGCCCTTACTCGCATTAACTCCCATTCATACATCACCCCTGTGCTCATTGAGCTACATTAGCTCCCATTTAAGCATCGTCTTGATTGCAAAACTCCCAACCTTGCTTTTAGATACCTCCCTATCTCTGCAATCTTCCCCATCCCCACAATCCTCAAGAGATATCGGCGTTCATTTAATTCTGACCACTTGAGCATCTCTGACTTTAATTGCACCATCAATGGATGCTATGCCTTTTGTGCTAGCCCCTAAGCCCTGGAATTTCCTCCCTGATCCTCTCCATCTCTCTTCTTCCCTTTCCTCCTTTAAGGTACTCCTTTATAAAACACTACTTTGACTGCCTTATGTGACTTGGTGTCAAATGTTGCTTTACAATGTGGCCATGAAACACCTTGGAATGTTTTATTCCATTTAAAGCTATATAAATAGAAAGCTGCTGATGTTTAATTTCAAGAAGTAGCTTCCTGATTTTTTAGGTGCCATGTTGGAATGTTTGCTTGAATTTACATTGGAGATTTAAAACACATCATACCAATTTCTTGAAGATGTTCTCAGAAACACAACTATACATTGGAAATGTCTGTACAAGGAAAATAAACTTTACCCTTGCAAGAATGCTGGGATCCACAGCAACTACCTCGGGTAGACACCTCATGGCCTTTCTTTGTACAGCGATCGCAATTTCTCCTAGTACACGTAACGACCAGACAATGTTATACTGTAGAATCCTTAATCAAGTAAAGCAGTATACTGGATGGATACTCGATAGGCATCCTTCTACTGTTCTATGATCCAAACATTGAACACTAAAATTAAACCTCAAGGTGCTTTGGATATGTTATGTAAGGAAATTATCTCGCAAGACAAAAATTCAATGGGATCAACTAATGACATTAAACATGTCAATATTTATGGATGATTCATCTATTCAACTACATTACAAAAATGATAGTTAACTGTGTTAAGATGGCACATCCCTAGAGGTAATAATCATTGTTTTAAAAAGATGTAAGATAAAAACTAAACTAAATGAATTAAATGTTGGACAAAATGTAACCTCTGAGGCCACTCTGACAGAGCTTCTGAAGTCTGTCTTTCACTGTCTGGGGTCCATACACACTGCAGATAAAGCACAGGAGTTAATCTTTTATATTTATCACTCAGTTGCAGTTACTACCATTTTGAAATGTTTGCAATGTTCTTTTTATTGCATTGAAACACCTCAGAGTGCAGCATGATTTATGTAGAAAATTTGAATATCATTGTACTTTCTGTGATGGCCATTTTGAAATGTTTTGTAATGTTCTTTTAGGTATTTTATGAATAAAGTATATTTTTGCAAAAGCAAACTCAGTTCCGGCTTAATTGTAACAGCTTAATCTATGGTTAACATAAAAAAAGTGTATTAGGCCGGATGTCCATATTGCGATGTAAATTTTGTACATTCTAAGGAAAGTGCTGGGGAATCGTTCGGTGCTTCTTTACACATAGGATTTGCAACTGGTCCAGCAATGATTTTACCAATCTGCCATGTCCAATACATATTCCTGTGGAAAATTACACCCATCATCATCTGTACTGATGAAAGATCACCAACCTGAAATGCTAACTCTGCTTTTCCACCAATACTGATGTCCTGCTGAGTGTTTGCAACATTTTCTTGTTTTATATTGCTCTTTGTTGTTTTTGATTGGTTTTCCCAGCAGTTCAATCCCTGCCTCCCATTCCTTGAGCTTGTTTCTTTTGACAAATAGCACACATTGTTTTTTTGGTTGTGGATGAGGGCAGGTAGTTCAACTAAAAATGCCATTACTACATCCAACATTTCAAAAATGACCACACCTCAAAAGTACTTAGTTAGCTGCAAAGCACTTTTGGATGTCTTGATATTTTAAAAAGGTGTTGTGCAAATTCAAACCTTTCTTTCTATTGGCATTACTATTGCCCCAGTTCATTCAACTATCTCTTGAGCTTTTCTAATGTAATTTATTAGTTAATGGAGGATACCCAAAAGGCAACGTCACTGACAAATTGTAAGCAAAACCCAATCCTTTACTCAAGTGTTGGAATGACACTGATATTAATGAGAAACAGGAGGGGTGGGGGGAGGTGGCGAGAGCTTTAGCTATAGAGAAAAATGTGATGGAGATTACTGTGCTCAATCTGACATCAAGTTGCTGTTGGAGATACCACACTCTTTCACAGAGTGTGCTGTTCTACTCCTCATTGATAGTTTCAGCACTGAAATCACTGTAACAGTGTGAGCTTGGGATTTTTTCCCCACTAATTCCATGCTAAAGGTGACTGGAAAAGTTGGTCACATTGGTAGATTCAGGAAGAAGCGTGCTTTTAGCAGAATAATACGTGATTATTATTGAACAACCTCTCTAGCCCTGAAAAATTAATTTTACAAGCGTGCAGTCTCAGCCCCTCAAGAAAATTAATGGTGCAGTATTTTAAAATCTTTTTGTTTTATTTTTTCTGTCTCTCATTTCTTTCCCTTAATATCATCTGTATTTGCAAACTTTATTTTGCTTTTTGTACATTATATAGCTCTAATTTATATTTCCTGGTTTGGACTGTGTCTCTCAGTGGCAATATTTCAATCTGATTGGTTGAAGAGCCTTGCTGTTGCTTAATCTGTTCTGAGAAACCACAAATCTCCTGTAGAGCATGTCACACTGAAGCAAATGCCAGATTAGTGTAAATCTCGACCAACTAGTCTATGAAAATTCTGCTGGCAGTTGTATGGAGGTGAACAACACAAAAACTGTCCAGCAACTTCAACAGAAAGTCTTTTAAAAATTATAATATGAAAGGATCAATCATGTCAGTTCACTTAGCACATTAAACGTTCCAAGAGTCAAAATCTTACAGCACAGTAGGAGGTCATTTCACCCACTGTGCCTGTGTTGGCTCTTTGAAAGAGCAGTCATATTTAGACGCACAATGCTTCTTTTTGTCCACAATCCTGTAAACTGCTCATCCTCAAGTGCCTGTCCAATTCATTTTTGAAATTACTGATGGAATCAGTTTTGTTAGAGAAATTCCCAAGCCTGGTTGTGAAGGTAGAAGCCGTTTATTGCAGTACTTATTTCTCCATTAACACCCAGTGTTGGCTGACTCTTCTTTATATATACTGTGAGAAATGGATTTTTAAAAAATATTTTTGGGGAATATTGTGAAATTCTGTAGAAAAAGGCTGTCTGTGTCTGTGTGTGTGTATGATTTAATTAAGCTGGGCAGAGATTAATAGGAGACAGGTTGTCTCAGGGGGGTTTAAAACATGAAAAGGATAGGTGTTACGTTTGAGGTACAAGTGAATAGGTTAGATATAATATTTGCATTTTTAGACAACTGGAGAGTTTGTTTGAATATCAAAGAGGAGTCAGAGGTAACAAGAAACATGTTGCATCTTGCAGGAGTTCTATAAGTAAATAGGAATGGGGATACTCTATTTTATTGACCCAATTGCAAAGACAATATTATATTTGGAAGAATTTGACTTTCAAAGAGGTGCGAGAACAATGGAACCTGAGATGACAGGGAAGGAAGGTATTTTAGAATTACTGTGGCGAGCTTAGGGGAAGCTGGTTGAGTTGCGGTTTGGGCTGTTGAGCTGGAGCTGTGAGATGTAGCAGCTGGGGCTATAGCTGGAGCTGTGGGCTGGGAGAGAATGCAGTTTGAATCAGCCATCCACTCAAGCCAGAAAAGTCTTGGGCTGCAAAAAGCAGTTTTACTCTGAAGTTTGGATTTTCACAGCAGAGTGGAATAGAGTTAAAGGTCATATGGTATGCCTTTATTGAAGCTACAGTAGTTTGCCTTGGGTAATATTACTGGTTTTTAAACATCTGTAAGGTGCCTGAAAGATGTTTACTTGGGGGTCTGACCAAGTAGAGAGTCTTTTTGAGAGAATGTTTTAAGTCTAAGGTTAACTGTGTAACTGTAATATTGTGTGCTTAAGCTTTCTTTTATTCTTGTTAATAAAACTTTTACTTTTAATTTTTTAAATCCCAAAAGTGTTACTGGATTTCTTGCTACTGAGATCAGTACGACTTTTCCTCATTTTCAGAATACAAAAAAAAGGGTATGGCTCATAAGCCAAGTTTCCCTCTGGGATTTAGTTTGTACAGCAATTAACGTCGGCTGTGGGTCATAACAACACATCTGAGTATAATTAACTAATCAATACCCAACACCCTATTACCTTAAACTACTAGGTATTTAACATCCATCAACACAACCTACTAGGTACTAACAAGCTTGAGGTGTCAGCTGTGGCTCAGTTCATAGCACCCTCGCCTTTGAATCAGAAGGTTGTGGGTTCATGTCCCACTCCCGGAAAACCGAGAACTGTGAATGTACTTGAAAGAGTTACATGCGATCTGTTGATAACTCAAAAGAGTTACTAACAAGCTTTAGGTAGAGCATTTCAGATCCTGAAACTCTCAATGGAAAGATATTTCCTCATCTCCCCTCAAGATCTTTAAACAATGATTTTAAATCGATTACTTCTGTTTATTGATCCACTCACCAGGGGGAATAGTTTTCCTCTATCAAAACCATCTTGAAAACCTCTACAAGGTCAACTCTTGATCTTCTCTGCTCCAAGGAAAACAGTCCTAACTTTTCCAACATCTCCTCATAACTGAAGTCCCTCATCCCTGGTAACATCCTAGTAAATCTCCTCTGTACCCTTTCTAAGGCCTCTATACTGGATGTGTCCACAATTCTTTATTTTTTTAAATTTGTTCTTGGGATATGAGCATCACTGGCAAGGTCAGCATTTGTTGCCCATCCCTAATTGCCTTTGAGCAGGTTGTGGTGAGTGGCCTTCATCTGAGCGTCTTGCTAGGACTACTTCAGAGGGCAGTTAAGAGTTAATCACATTTGAGTCACATGTAGGCCAAATCGGGTAAGGATGGCAGTGCTCTTAACGATCCAATAGTTTCATAACCATTATTAATGAGACTAGCATTTTATTCCAGATTTGTTGATTAATTAAATTTGAATTCCCCACTTGCTGTGGTGGGATTCAAACAAATAGCTTTAAGATTTGTGTGTATGGATACCAAGGTGTCTGTACTCATGCACACTTTTAAAAATCGTACCAGTTATTGTATACTGTCTTTCCAAATTAATCTTTCCAAAGTGCCACACTTCAAACCTCTCCGCAATGACCTCTATCTGCCAAGCTTTATCCATTTCGTTATCCTATCTATACCATGCTAAAACCTAAAAGTATCCTCATTAATACCTACTACTTTGCCAAGTTTTGCTATCATCTGCAAACTTTATAATGCTGCTCCTATAACTGAGTCTAGATCATTCATAAAAATTGAAAAAAGTAATGGACCCAAAATTGACCCCTGGGGACCACCACAACAAACCACCTTGCAGTGTGAAAAACATCCATCCTCCAACTTTTCCTTCATGTTGCTCAGCCAAATTTGTATACGGCCACTTTCCCCTTACTTACATGGGTTTCCATCCTCTCAATAAGCCTCCTATGTGACACTTCATCAAATGCCTTCCAGAAGTCCACACATATACCACTCACTGCACTATCTTAACCAAACTCATCAAAAAATCCAATCAAGTTAGTCAGACACAATTCACCTTTAACAAATCCATATTAACTCTCCTTGATCAACACATGCCTTTCCAAATGAAAACTTATTTTGTCCTTAATAATGGTTTTCACTAACTATCCTACCACCGATGTTAGGCGAACATCAGTGTGGCAATTTATAAAACGTGGTGGGGGGAACCCCAATGCAAATTACCACAAAAGGTTGTTATTGTTTATGGAGGGACATGTGAGCAGAAAACCTTTAGCAAAGTGAGTTCTGTAGCCACTTGACATCTGAGATGGTGCATAATATTGCGATTGCATGAAGAAAAGTAAAGCCTAGGAGTAGATGCTGCAGTAATGTGTTGAGTTGTCTTCTCATATTTGAGTAATCCAATTTCATTTTAAGATTTGCAGCCAGTGCTGGTCACAAACCCAATCTGTCGGCAGCTGATAAAAGCAAAATACTGCGAATGCTAGAGATCTGAAATAAAAACAGAAAATGCTGGAAAAACTCAGCAGGTGAGACAGCATCTGTGGAGAGAGAAACAGACTCTGCTGAGTTTTACCAGCATTTTCTTCAGCAGCTGAATTGGCTGCAATTGTAGCCAAGATGACAAATGTCACTACCAAACAACCAGAGCAAACATCCACACCACTCAAAACCTAATCAGTTCAAATCTGTTGTGGCTTGACATGTTTTTGAATTATTGCTGCATTGTTTGTTTGGAGCTTTACTCTGGCTCTGGTACACCTGGCCAGTTGGGGGTGCTATAAGCATCCTATTCCTCAGCACTAATAACTTAGCTCAATCAGCACAGAAATTCATCAAATCAAGGAGAACTTGTTCACAGATGGGTGCAGAGTTGTCAACTCCGCAGGGTTGCCCCCCCCACCCACCCCTCCCCCACCCCTGCCCCGCTTGTCTCCATGACTTAAGGTTAATCTCCTAAGCATTGCTGCAAGGAGAAAAATTAGAAGTGGTTAGGAAGATATACTTTTTCCATTGAATACCTTTGTTTATTAGTCATAAAAATACTGGAGATTGGAGCTGTTTGACCAGGCAGGGCAGCTGCTGCAAGAAGTCATATGATTAAAGATTACAGGATCACAGTCAACCCTAGGTGGGTTTATCACAATTAAACCCTGCACTGCAGTCAAGTTTCACATCAAAGTATTCAATCTTTCTCGAATACTGAAAAATAAATACTGCAGCATAAAACCTCATTAGTAAGTGTTTGAAACGGAAGAGAAAGCTAGCCTGGGAGTCACACCAGAAGGAATTTAATATTACAGCAGTTACTGTAAATCATTGGATGTATTTCACTGGTACAATTTTATTGTTGGAGTTCGTAAGCATGAAAAATCCATAATTCACTGAGCGTACATGTGAGTGAATCATATGGCTTCTCTTATGATTAATACAGACCCAGATATCTACTGTGACCATTTTAATTATAGACAGTTACTAGTGCTTAACAATAGTGAAAGCCTTTCTCTGCACCTTTTCTTTCGCAGGATTTTAGGGTCTTATGAAGTCAGGACCAGGTTCTCCTCCCCTTTCCAGAAAGGCACCCATGGGGATCTTAATCTAACTCAGTCTATCCTTTTGAATAATGAGAATTGTCGGCTTTTCTGGAACAGAGTTCTTGGATCTCTCCCTCAGCGAATATTAGAGAATGATGCATGGCAATTTATATTATGCCTTTAATATAGTGGGACATCCAATATATTGAACAGAAGCTATGAGAGCTGAGGGAGATGACCTTTTAAAGGCTTCTAAGATGGAGGGAAATCTAGCCAAGTGGAGAGGTTGTAGAATGTAGCATTGTGTTAACTAAAGATCCTGCCATTGATGATGAAGTGGTGGAAGCATTAATACACCATTCTTTGCTATAAATGCAAAATAATCTTTAAAAACAAAAAGGAAATGAGACATTTAATGTCTGTTGCATCTGACTAGGAGCCTGAGGCATGCAAGCATTTTCCAATCTGCAGTTCCTTGGTCAAACAGCAATTAAACTCTGAATAACCCAAGGCTTTGTTCAGGCATTGTGGCCTTAATTGGCTATAATTCCACCTTACAACGTATGCATTATATGGTACAACACCCTATCCTCACAAAAACAGTGCATCATCTGACGCAGCAGGACCAATGTCACATGATCCAGCAGTAATATCACAAAAAACATGTAGCACACACTTCCTACCAGTTGCCTTTCACGTGTCACACTGCAAAAAATTTAGAAACTCAAGGATTCATTTTAAATATACAAAGTCATTGAACAACTGAAAGTACCTCAAATAATAGAAGTCAAAAACCCTATAAACTGTGACTGATCTTAGCAATCACTCTTAAAATCAAGAACACAAGTCAGCGTTCAGATGCACAGTTTGAAAACCAATCAAACTTTGACTTTAGCCAGTGTTTCCCTAATACCTTAGAGGCATACTGGAACTTTCTGTATTACATGTCAAAATGACAGGAGCATGCAGTAACAGCATATCATCTGATTGGCCACAAGCACAACAAAAATATCTGCTAATATATTATAAATGATACAGTAAGCATATATAGATGTCATACTACAAATGTCACATTCTACAGTGTGAGAAGGTGGAAGAAAGCCAACCACTTCATAGTAATTCTTTCTGGTCTAGATCCAGAAATTAATTACCACACTGCAATCTGCAAACTTCTCTCACAATAAGCTACTAAGCTCCAATTGACTTAATATGTCTTTCTTAAAAGAGCAGGCCAATTTAAACACAGTCCCATTCCTCTAGCAGAGAATAATAAGTTATGCACCCAAGAGCATAACACTCCAGTTGTGGCAAAATAGTACCAGTGCATCATATAATTTACACAAGATAAATGGAACAGCTTTATGGTACATTGTACAGTATGATTATAAAAATATGAGGATAGAACTGTGCTCAGATGTGATAGCCCCATAATCAATGTCAACATGTTTTTTGATCAAGTTCACAAAAGGAAAATATTAAAATATTCAAGGGCTGTTATTATGCATGGAATCATACCCCAGTACTGAACCGTACTCCAGTAGTGCAGTGACTGTGTTACTGGAGCAGTAATACAGAGGCAGAACTATGAAGTACATGAGTTCAAATCCCACTGTGGCTGTTTTAGAATTAGAATTCTATTATCAAAAATCTGGAATTTACAACCAATGAGTATCAGTAAAAGTGACGATGAAACTGCTGGATTGCTGTAAAAACCCAACTGTTTCTCGATGGAAGAAAACTTGCCATCCTTGCCCAGCCTAGTCGATAAATGGCTCAAGTCTCACACCAACATGGTGAACTCTTAACTGCCATTTGAAGTGGCCCAGCAGGATACTCAGTTGTATAAAAAAAATCTATAAAGAATAATATCACTAACCAAGCTGAAGGACCGTGTTTGTGGCAGGTGGTGAGAGAAAAGAGATCTCGTCCCCACTGATCTACCTGTTACAGCTGCACCTATGACAGCACAGTCCTTGTAGAAAACAAGAACAAATGGATATGGTTAGTGACATGTACATGCATTCAGTGTACCATGTGGGTGAGAGACTGGACCAATACATAGACCAGACCAGGTAAAGGTGGCAGGTTTTCTTCCATGAAGAATATTAGTGAACCAGTTAGGTTTTTCAACAACCAAAGCTTCATGATCAGTTTTACTAAGGTCAGTTTTTTTTTAAAACTCCAGATTTTCAAAAGCTGAAATCAAATTATCAAACAGCCATGGTGGGATGTGACTTCATATTCTCTGAATTACTCATCTAATAACATGGGCTGCAACAGACAAATTCTGTCCTCACACTCAGGACGCCCTCCATCATATTGTGTGGTACTACACCACGTTATGCTGTGGGCTATCTCCAGCAGAACTGTATTTCTAAAATTTCATGGACTGGCATGTTCCTCATTCTTCTACCACCATCAAGCCAGATGACCAACCCTGGTTCAATGAGGAGAGTAGAAAATCATGCTGGGAGCAGTACCAAGTGCACTTGCAAATCAGGTGCCAACCAAGTGACAATACAAAACTGCATGCATGCAAAACAACAGAAGCTGTATGTTATAGAGAGAGCTAAAGGACCCCACAACCAACAGATAAAGCCCTGATTCTGAAACCCTACCATGTCCAGACATGAATGGTAATGGACTATTAAGCAACAAACAGGAAGAGGAGACTCCATGAACACCCCCTTTCTCAACTAGTATTAACTTCAGGAGAAGTCTTTTGCCTATCATTTTTGATTTCCCCCTGTTCTGAAGCTCAGACTTTTGGGATAAAGTTCCACAAGTTCCAGCAACTTAGTTGTCTCCATCAAGGAAGTATACTTCATGTGTGAGCTTAGACAGCACCACTGCTGTGCACAATCCTACCATTGCCTAACATTCACAAGAATACACTTTCCATCAAGTGTCAGTGTACAACAAGAAGGACCAGAATTCCTGGATGATTTTCTCCATCAGGACTAAGAGATGTAAATGCCAATTCTGGCCTTTCAACTACTGCCCCAGCTCAGGTCAACTAAATCAGTACTGACCACAGAGGGCATTGAACTTAGGACTTTCTAATGTGTACAGCTCAGTATATGGTGTAATTTTTTTATGATTCTATTTATTTATTGCCCCACTTTCTCAAAATCAACCAAATACAATGAGTTACATTGAAATGCAGTAATTTATGTAGGCAAATGGAGCACACATTTTGCAACTCTTCCCACAAATGGAATGAGGTGAATGGCTAATTGATCTATTCTCAGTAGTGTTCGATGAGGGAGGAATGTTAAAATACCCCTGAATTCAAATAATTTAAAGGAATCTTCAACCTCCATCTGAACTTCAGTAGTGACACGTCAACTAAACACTCAACTTTGTATTAACTCGAGTGATAATTACTTGCAAAATTAAGCACATCATCAGGTGTTATTTGGAGGGTTTTCTGAGGTGTGACCTGGCAATGAAATCCCCACCAGCACCAACACAAAGTGAATTCCACCAATCACATTGATAGGAAGAGCAAACATACATTCAAGCCTAGGTCTACCCACAGATTGAAACCTCTCCAGGTCCATCCAACCCAACACCAGTCCACGGCTGGTCTCATCCCCAGACTGTACCACCTTTCTGTAACCATTGCAATTTTTTTGTTCAAAAACCCTAAACTGGACCCGTTCTTTGCCTTTGGTTTCATTATTCACTATTTGCTAAGTAATTGAATAATACTTTCAAGTTCAGCAATATTGCCATAAGTAATAAAAGAGTCATCTGCATATGTAAATTGACCTTACAACTCATGATAACTTTATTACCAAATATTTTCCCCTACTCTTAGGGTCGCAATTCCACAGATGCTAGTGACCTCTCGCTCTATGGTCAAGTAATCATTCTTCACGTGCGATCCGGAATGGTAACTACAGGCTTGCTATTCAACTATGGAGGGCATCAAAAGAGGTTTTTTTTGCTGCCACCATGTGGTATCCACATATATGCACCTTCCACTGTGGGTGGGAGGTGGGTAGGAAGGGTCCATTAGAAACAATTAGTAGTGCAAAACCTGTCAGAATTTCTACTCCCTAGCCCACAACTCTGTTAAGATCAGCTAATTAAGTATGAACTGGGAGTTGAACCTGTGACTTTCTGGTTGGCATACAACAGCACCATTTTCCCATTAACCTGTGCAGCGCAGCAATTGGGAACGTGCTGTGCAGGGAACAAACAGGCTGCACACAAGCAGCGTTTCCTTTAAGGTGTGCACAGTGTGTCAATCATAAAGGGATTACACAGTGCAATGAGCTAGCTCCACACAGCAAACAGAAGTTAGAGGGAACATCGATCAGCTCCACATCATGCAGTGTAACAACCTTACTAAGCCATTGAGAGAGATCCTCATGCATCTTCTGAGAATCCAGAGGCATAGAACTTTGAAAAACAGATTCTTACAAGCAGCTATCTCAGTACTGCACATTAATAGCAGAGGAATCTAAATTCCCTGTGAACATCAGCAATACAAAGATACCTTTTCCTGAAGAACTCTTTAACAATGGAGACACTAAAAGCTGTAGCATCAATTGGTGCATGGAATTGTCAGCTCATCATATTATTCTTAGCGGGTTTTGACTGGCATATTTCTTGGTTGTTGCTAATGCACAGTGCACTAGGCCACGTTAATCATATCCTTCCTTGTCCTGCTCCTGGATAATGTACCAGTCAGAGGACGTAGGAAATAAATGCTTTAAATATATGTAAAAAGACATGCAAGCTTTTTAGATGATAATTGATCCCAACTGGTTTGCAGTTAAAACACAAAACTATTGGGTTAGCTTAAAATAATGATTATAATTATGCTCACATATAATTATCCTCACATATAACTATTTGTTCAATGATTCTACAATTTTATTTTTAATCAATTACTAATAGAAGATGGCTGTTTAATTCAGGTTCAAACCTTTTCAAAAGATTAAATCTTTCATTAGCAAAATCAGTCTTCAGCAGCCAAAAACAGTTGGATTTAATCAAAATATGTTACGCCTCTTTCTGTTGATCACCCTCCCAAATGCAAAACTACACTTGAATTATGAGATTAGGGAGCAATACCATTCCAACACTTCTACAAACACTTAATTGTTTGAACAGGTGAGTCGGTTTCCATGATTAACTTATTCCTTCCCTTATTTGTCCTCTTCAGTCTCGCTTCTGATCCTATTTTTCTTCCCCCACCCTTAGAACATCTGTCTCTTATCAAAGTTAGAGATGTAGGAAATCACAGCTAATGAATTTGTTTTTTATATTCTGTGGTGAAACACAATGGTAAATCAAAGAACTGCATTATTGCCCCTTACCAACCATGAATAAAAGCAATGTTTTATTCTATTTGCATTGGATTAAAAAATCTTACAGCTTCACACACTTCCCAGTTGACTCTCCTGCTGTCATATGTTTGTCACACTTGGTATTAACTTTTCCATAAATTCTTGTATCCAGGTTTATAGTGATGGTACAAGTTAATCATTCTGACTCCACAAACTAGTCCCAATTCTCAAACTGTTTTCTAAAAATTGCTTTCAACTGCCATTTTTTGCTCAATAACTAAAATTTCAATAACTAAATAACTATAAATAACTCAATAACTAAAAGTTCTAAGAAAGGATCAAGTCCAAATGAAAACATTTTTTACAATAACATGCTAATAAGTTCTGTACTTTTTAATATCTTCATGAAATGCAAACCCTATTTGTGCAGTACAAGCATAAAAACCTATGTAGTGTAGTTAATTTCCCACAATGGTTTACAAATGTTCAGCCAGCTACATGGAACGCTGTTTTTTCTTCAGCTTCTGGCAATTTCTGCTTAACTTTTTAGAAATAATTTCAAGAAAAAAATTGAGGCACAATTTATTTTAACTTCTTTTGAGAAAGGAGCAGAGAGGATGCGTGTTTGTTCACGTGTGTGTGTTGTTATGGAAGTATAACAATTTTCATAATATTTTTCTGGTTTATTGTAAAGTAGGTTTATGGGTCTGAGTGTAGGTGGTTCTATCTGTGAGATTTAATTACATTCGGAGTCAGGTAGACTTCAAGCTTGGAATTATTAAAAGAAGTTAGATGCAGAAATGTGTTTGAAATGCTAATGAGTAAACAGGGATGCTAGCTTAACATGTAAGGTGTGAAGGCAATTTGCATTTTTAGATAAGTGAAGGGATTGTTCGGACTTCAAAGGGATGTTAGTCTGTTTACAACTAGCCAGATAAGCAAGGCTAAGAAGCATGTTTATTTTTCCCAAAGGTTACTGACAATATTGCCAACATAGAAGTTTTTATATTATGGGAAAGGTACCGTTCCAAAGACATAGGGGACAATGGAATTTACATATTAAAGAGAGAGAAACATATATAAAAGAGAATGAAAGGCTATGTGAGGAAAGAGCCAGGTAAGATTTAACAGGAGTGCGTGAAACAGCCTTCAAGAAGTCTCCAGCCATTTATGCATAAAAGTCAGCTGTGTCTAGTAACTGAAGTTGGAGAAACCCATTTGGAATTCACTCTCAAGTGGGTACTGTGTTAACTTGTTGGTTTTGTTTTAAATCTAAAATCTATTTTGGACTGTTGCCTTAAGGGGGCTGTGTAACTGGGAGTCAGGTTAATTAGGAATTTTAGGAGTTATTATAGTATTACGTAGTTGTAGTCCTATATATGTGCTTAAAATCTTTTATTTTGTTAATAATTATTTTAATTTAATTTTTAAAATCTCTAAAGGTCTTGGTGGAAACCGTTGTGATAGCGCGACCAAGCACAACCAAGTTTCCCTTGTGGATTTGCTCCGCCTGGTACACATCATCTGCCACATCACAACAGCGTTTGTGAGAGAGAAAGATTGAGAAAGAGAGAGGGAAAGCGCGCAAGAAAATAACTATTATGACACACCCGTTTGTAACCATTGATGTCTATGATTATTACAAAGGAAAGAGACACACGTTGAGTTCAGGAAAAGACAGCGCGACACAGAGATGATAGAGAAATTGAATCTTTCTTAGTGATAGTGATGCTTCCAGTTTCAGAAAAAAAAAGTTAGAAAAAGTCTATGCTGATGGCTTACTAAATTTCTATAAACTGTGTGATTCTAATTTCTAACAACAATGAGACAGAGAAAATCAGAAAGAAAGGTAGTCAAACAGTTTCTGACATGGGTCATAGGAGGGTGAGGAAACAGGGAAAATAATGGGCATTAGTATGTGGGAGGATATGGGAAGGAAGTAGCTGGTGGCCATATTTTCCCTCCAGTCTATATGCTCTCCAGGTTCTCACTATATCATGACATACAGTGACCCTACGAACCTAGAACTAGGGGACACTGTTTAAAAATAAGGGGTCACCCATTTAAGACAGACATGAGGAGAAATATTTTCACTCAGAGGGTCGTGAGTCTTTGGAACTTTCTTTCTGAAAAGGTGGCGGAAACAGAGTCTTTGAATATTTTTTAAGGCAGAGGTGGATAGATTCTTGGTAAGCAAGGGGGTGATAGGTTATCGGCGGTAGATTTCAGCTTACTATCAGATCAACCATGATCTTATTAAATGGCGGAGCAGGCTCGAGGAGCTGAATGGCCTACTCTTGCTCCTTGTTCGCATGTTTGTATACCACTTACCACCTGACAGTAGAGAAGAAAAGAGAAGCAAAAATAGATTTAACGAAAGGACAGAAGGGGAAGGTAGTCAGAACTGAGGAGAGACTAAAAAAAAGCAACAAGAATGAAACAGAAACAAGGAAAATGGAGATCATCTTCTCCACAGGAGATTGGCAAGTAACTTGTTAAATGGTGTAGACTGTCAACATTTTCTGTTATTACAAAATCAAAGTGCGATTACAAAGCTCCTTTAACAAAGGAAAACATCCCAAAGTGCTTAAATTCCCTTCTTCATTTGTACAATAAAGCAGCTGTATGAAAGTTGTTATTCTGCAACACATTCCAGTGAAGGTACTGCAACCACACAATTGTCAGGAGGCCATAACAGTTGACAGGTTTACTTAGCTAGTTTCCACGCCATCTTCAGTGGAAGAAAGGGTAGAATAACAAAACCAGGGCAAACAGATGCAATTCTTCGCATTTGGAAGTCATATATCCTGTCCTTTTTTTTAATATGTATTTTCCATTAGAAATTCCCATATTTACACTTTCAGTGGAAACAAGTAAAGAGGGCACTCAGTAGAATGCATACCTCCATCATGCTGTGTTAACTCAACGTTATTACAATTATACAACTCTTCCTTGAATATTTTCCCTGCTGGTTGGTGCCCTGTAACTACAAAGCTGGAAAAATAATTCTTCTTATTCAGAGCTTCCATTTCACTGAGGAAGCTTCAGGCCATTACACATCCAACAACCTGATCTGAAAACTTGCTCACATTTAGACATCTGTGATAAATTCCATCACAGCAGCTGAAACAATCCACAACCTTCAGTGGCAGAGGTAAATGTGTAAGCATGTCACATTGTAATGAAACCCTCTTACCAGTGATGGCACTACATTACACTCTCCCCTGGTGGAAACAATTTCAGCAAATCTACAGGTGGACATAGGAATTTCTAACAGAGAAAGTTGACAGAGTGGAAACAGACAAAATATACACATATTACACACACAGCAATAGAAATAATGCTGGCAAGTGAACAAAAGAAGAAAAAGACTTCCAGAATTCCAGAGAGATAATGCCCAACGTGTCCAGACAGAAATGTGATGATCCCATAAACTCCTCTGGGGGATCATGAACCTTAGTTTGTAAATCTACAGAGTTGCTGACGAGTGTCATTCTGTCCTGTTGGGGGAACAGCACTGTGTTGCCACCAGTTTATTATGCAATTATGCTCTCTTTTTTTCAAATTTTGCAAGAATTATGCAGTTTACAAAATCTAGGTTGACACTCCAGTGTCGTAGTGAGGGAATGCTGCACTGTGGGATGTGCTTTCAGGTGAGGTATTAAACCAAGACCCTGTCTGCCCTCCCAGGTGGATATAAACCATTGATGTTTAGGGTTGACTGTCACATTTCCTACATTACAATACTGACAAAACTTCAAAAGTACTTCACTGGCTTTATGTAAAGCGCTTTGGGATGTCCTGAGACCATCACAGGTGCCAAAAAAATACAAGATGTTTTTTAAAATCTCAGTGAAGTACAGCAACCAACTGTTTGATCCAGCTAAGAAACCAAAACACTCTTTATAATGTATTTCTTTCATCTAGTTAACGTGTGTTTATTGTACTTTCCCAAAACACTGGATCTAAGGTTCTTTGTTAAATATACACAATTCTCTAGTTCTAGGCCCAAAATCTAAGTTAAATATCTTGTATATATTATCTATTCTATCAAACATTTTAAAAACATGGAAGATATTCCTTCTGTCTCCTTTACTCCAATGAGAACATTGGTACAGTCAACCTCTCTTCAGAATTTAGAGCTCTTAAGTTCTGAAATCATTCTCATCACTCTTCTCTGAACCCTCTCCAATCTATCAAAGCCATTCTGAATGGAAGGTTCTCAAAACTGCGAACATTTTTTCTAATGTGACCTAACCAGTGATTTATGAAAGATTAAAATAACTTATGAGTTATCATGCAGTCATAGCTTAAAGAATTGAATGATTGTTGTCCCTATTTGTAAAACCTGGCAAAAGCAAACCAGACCAAAGCAGCTGACAATTTTAACTGTTTAAGTGTCAACGGTCATGCTGCATTTCCCATTTTCTTCAGTACCTACGAAGCTGATTTTCTGAAAGCTTCTGTTGAATTACGACCTATACACAATTGTCAAACACATAGAAAGCATTTCCTATACCATCATAAAGAAATTATTGAAATTTCAACCAATCCAAACATTAAACCAGCATGCTCTCCTAATAATAACATTTTTGTGAAAATGTTGACACTTATTGATAGCTCAAATTTTAAGTACCAAATATCGTTCAAAATATGCACCTCCACTTCTATCATAAAACCTGCAGATCAAAATCTCTATATGTGCTTTTCCAGGAAGCTTATAGAGTTTAAGAAATAGGTATGCAGAGAGTCAACACCAATTAAAATTTTCTATTTTTTGATTAATCATTGAATTATCTCGCTGTTATTTTGATGCTGCTTAATTTAAATGTTTGGACAATTAAAATGGACTATTTCTGAATATATAACATTCCGAAAATGCATTCTAATTGGATAGTGGTGCAGAAATCTCCCTCTAGTGTAGAATGTTATAAAAGCCTCAAAAATAAAGAACACTGATTATTAATGCAAACTGAAATACAAAACACTATAGTCTTAATGTTTGTTTTGATTCTGATGCTGAATTGCTATCATAACTCTGAACTGCTTTGAAGCGGCAAAATCCCTCAGGAAAATGAAACCCCCCCCACCCCACAAATAGTGGTGGAGTGGTAATGTAACTGGTCTAGTAATCCAGAGGGCCAAGTTAATGCTCTAGGGATGTGGGTTCAAATCCCACCACAGCAGCTGGTGGAATTTAAATTCAATTAATATATCTGGAATATAAAGCTGATCTCAGAAATGGGGACGATGACAATTATCATTTTTTGTTGTAAAAACCCATCTGGGTTTACTAACCTGGTCCTTTAGGAAAGGAAATCTGCTATCCTCACCCAGTCTGGCCTATATGTGACTCCAGACCCACAGCAATGTGGTAGACTCTTAACTGCCCTCAGTTCGAGGGCAATCAGGGATGGGAAACAAATGCTGGCCTTGCCAGCAACCCCCAAATCCCTTGAAAGAATAAAGAAGCAAAAAAAAAACAGAACAAATACAGTGGACATCATTTTTCCAAGCAACAGACAGTAGCAGCATCTTTGCCACACTTTCAGAAGCAGTACAATATTACACAAGGGATGACAGTGGATTACTTAGACTGCAGTCTTAGTATAGTACTTTTAAAAAAGAATATAAGCGTCTTAAAGTTCCATGACTTTGTAATATCCATTATTTCACAAGTACTCAATAAATATCAGAAAATAGAAAAGTCCTTAAGAATGTAAACAATATTACAACATTGTAAAACCTTTTGTTGAATTGACTAACTCCATTCAGGTAAAGAGGCAAAAAGATGAAAATCCAACTTTGTCCTGGCTTGAATACAAGAATGTGGAATACAGGATTATAGATCAGATCAAGTAACACTTCAACACAAAATCATTTCCATCTCCTTACTAATCAGCACTCCTGATGAATTTAAGACTTTCTGATGTTGGACCAACCCAAATACAAATAGTCAGCTAATCCATAAATGAAACATCGTTGCTGAACACAAGGAGTGAGGTTTGACATTCTACAACGAGCAGGTCTGGGCAGTGCACTACATGGGGCTAGAAACTCACAGAACATAGGCAAGGTAAGAAATGAAACATAGCTGAGTCAAAAACAACCAGGAGCAAGCAAAGTACGAAGAGAGCCCAGGGAGTGAGCTGGGTACAACATGTACGCATTGCTAACACAGCAGATGCTCTACAATTACACACTCTCCAAAATCGTATTATAAATTCCCACAGTCACAAAGCTTCAAATAGGAGAGATAGACTAGTAGATAAGAGTATCTACATATAACCTCTAAGGTAAGTGAAGCACCATTATTTTTGTAGTAGAACTTGAAATGATGAGTTCCTATAAACTGAATAAAGTGTTCATCAAAGGTTGTGTTTTCCTTTATCAAATATGTTGGTGATTATTTTAAGTCGTTCATGATGGTCAACCTTAAAAGGATCATCTAATTTTCATTATTATATTGTATAATATGGATCTGCAAATATTTCATTAATCAATTAAACTGTACAAGCTTGAAAGGTGCCATCCTGGCTGCCAGTATCATTATCAGATATTAAATTGTATTTTGAAGAGCGACTGTAAGCAAATGGCAGCAAGTAGTCACTTCACATATTGTGCTGATTAATTCTGTCAACACTTTACCTTTTTACAGGTTAAATAAATCACTACTTGGCTGTGTAGTTAATCACATGCCGTAAAACTAATTAAACCACATCTGTGATTTCCTGAACAATGAGATATGCTCAGTGGGATATTTAGTGGCCAGGGAGTAATGCTCATGATTTACATGACCTTAGGTCACCGTAGACATGAGCATCATTTTTACTATCAGCAATCCACATGAATGTGTTGTTCGAATATCTGGCTTAGGAATAATGAAATGGGGGACAATATTGCCAATTTGTCACATCAGCAAGCACATCAATTACACGTTCTTCAATTCGTGAGTCATTCAATAATACTTGAGATGCATGGGATTATATCTTGTAACCCGCGAATGAGAAACTGAGTTAATGAATGGCAGCTGCATGCGAGTATAATTCAGTCTTTGATTCACAGAATTTGGGAGACTGACAATCCAGTGCAGTACTGAAAGAGCACTGCACTCTCAGAGGTGCCAGCTTTTGGATGGGATGTAAAACCACTGCCCTCACAGGTAAAATATCCCATAGCACTATTTCAAAGGAAAGCGGGGGAGTTCTACGTAGTGTGCTGGCAAATATTCATCCCTCAACTAATATAATTGAAACTGATTATCTAGTTATTCATAAGAAATCGACAAGTGGTTTATTAAGTATATTATAGGAGCTCTCTCAATGGCTCAAAGAATTTCATCAGTGAATCTTAGTCTGAATTAACTGACTCCAGCCAAACAAAGGCAAAAGTGGTTAAGAAAGGGAAAATTCTGCTCCTGATGGAAGTGCATATTCAGCATTCTGCTTGGTTGTGATGCCATGATCCTGTCAGCACTCACCGCCAAGTTCATGAATTCTGCTGTCATTCCATTTCCAGACCGACTCTTGAATAATGGCTACCTGAATGAGGTGCCTGCCAAACCATATCCTAACTGAGTCAGTGCCTTCAGGAAAGCAGGCGGAGAAATTCAGCCAGGAAAAATACATGAAAACTTAACCAAAGGTGCAGAATACAAATGCGTTTTATCATATATAGGCTCACTCTCTAAGGGGTTGAAGAGGAGTTATTCACAGAGGATTCCTGAATTTTGGAGGTGGTTGGGGGGGGATGATGGAGGGATTCAGTACATGCAGGCAAGATCAAGGGAAAAAATGAGTGAGTCACATAAATCTGATGCTTCTTCAAGACCTGGATAGACAACATTACATTAAAGAAAACCTTCCTGTTACTCGTGGATGATTTTTTTTTTAACCGTCTAAATAACATGAAATATATTGCTCTGTCTAAATATCATCTTGGTGTACATAAGAAAAGACCAGCATCAGAATATTCAATCCACATTTACATAATTCAAAAGAGAACAAAGTTAAAATTAAGTATGGAGCTGGTACATTACAACCCAACTTGAATGAATATTGCCATTGGACAAATATTTAACTTCTAAAGGCATCAACCGTGACTCAAAGCAAACCAATTACAATTCATTTTTCACTGAGCTACATCTATCCACGTTTATGTAACATGACAAATGTATTTATTTATTTTTATTTTACCCGAGTAAGTCACAACCACAGTACGTAACTGAAAAGAGAACTTCCCTCAAGGAGAGCTGAAAGCCGTTTTCAGCAGTCTTGCAGCAAGAATACAAGCTGTTGAACAGAACACTTGAACTAATGCTTAACTTTGCCTACAAATGACACTTGTAGATCAAGGATGAATCATTGGCTCAGAATTTGTCAAAACTTTATCATACTGTCTACACTATGCTGCCCTTCAGCACACTGCATTTAAGCTTTAATGAATATCCAGAAGTACATATGCTGAATGGACACATTCTGGATACGTGAAACAATTGAAGCACCACGCAACACAAAAAAGAATGTGAGTAAACTAACAACTTTTAAAGTGACCACAAGAAATAAAATTTTAGGTAAGTTTTACACTTTGGCAAAGTTAGCAAAGATTTGAAGATGATCAAGTCTGATTGATTAAGGGGAAGTAAGCTGACTCCAACTTTCAATCTATCTCAATTCCCAAGACAGTGGTGGTATTGGTGATGGGGGAGAGAGGGGGATGAATTGCACTGGTCCCCATGTGTTCCTATGTTTCTGTGTTCCTATATTGTGAATAAAGCAATTCTTCTCTCAGTGCACAGTCAATTAACTCCTTCACTTTTGTTATTCATCATCAAACTGTACCAGAGGTGTCAGCTGTGGCTCAGTTCATAGCACCCTCGCCTTTGAATCAGAGGGTTGTGGGTTCATGTCCCACTCCTGGAAACCAAGAACTGTGACTGTACTCAAAAGAGTTGCAATCTGTGACTGTTGATAACTCGAAAGAGTATCAAACTGTACCATTGCTGGCATTTCAATGCTACATTTATATTTCATGCAATTTTTAAAATATGTACAAAATCTTATTCTAACCTTACATCAAAGTACAAGTTTCTCTTTAATATTGCCGAAAAGAGAGACACGCTGAAGCTTTTCGTCTTGCACTCATCTACACAGACACAAGAACACCAAATTCAAAGGAAACAACAATTGAGACTGCATGAGGAAAGGGTGTTGATTGGTTGGCCAGTCAACTGATTGGTACATTCTCCATGGGAATGTCTTGACCATTGTTCCCTATGCTTTTGTTTAATTTTAATAAGGCGCAACACCTGGACATACTTTTTCTTCTTGCAGAGGACAGGTCCCTGCAAATTAATATATGTGGCCTTTAGTAAGTGTAAGTGAGCTACATTGTGAGCCTGACTGATGATCTTAAATTGGTTGTCAGTGTTTACATAGGATAAAAGGTGCAAAAACAGGCCATTCAGCCCAACAGGTCATGCCAATATTAATATTCCCTACGAGCCTCCTCCCACTCTACTTCATCTAACTCTATTAGAATAGCCTTCTATCCATTTTCCCTTCATATTTTTATCTAGCTTCCTTCTAAATGGATCTATATCAGCTGCCTCAACCGCTCCTTATGGTACCGAGTTCCACATTCTTACCATTTCCTAGGTAAAGAAGTTTCTCCTGAATTTCCAATTGGATTTATTGGTGATTGTCATATTTATCACCTACAGTGTTGATCTCCCCAACATGTGGAAACATCTTCTCTATCAAGTCATTTCAGAACCTGAAATTATCAATGACCTCCTCCATTCATCATCCAACTTTATCCACTCTTCTGATGATTCCACCCTATATTGTTCAACTGCCTTCAGATCATGTACCCTCAAAGCATAAAAGCCTACAACCTCCATCTCTCTCAGTGCAATGGCTGAATCAATACATCTTATTCTCTTTCATATCCAATGATAGATATACCTTTGTCTTTCCGTACTTTTCCTGCCTTGCGCTGTTGCAATCTTTTTTGTCCGTCGCTTTCTCTCTCTTCTATCAATACTATCATGGTCCTATGAACTGCTCCTGAAGTTCCAAATACCAACATCAAATGTTATTCTCCTCCTCTGTCTCTTTTCTGTAATATACCAGCCCAGGTTCTGTGGTCAACAGTGAATAAAGGGTGTTTGCCACTCATTGCGCTAACAGTTGCCCATAGGCTCTTTGTAGTCTTTAGCACAGCAACCTATGGTCATGAGGAGAACAAAACAGCTCACGACCTCCAGAATAGATCGCGGACCTGTGTGAAAAGGGCAAGCAAGAGTGTGTCTCCACAACTGATGAGATTAAAGAATCCTCACTGAGGCTTGAAGAGTTTAAACCAGGAAGTATAAATTAGAACATTTAATTCAATGTAAAATCATGTACAAAAAGCAGAAGAAAGAGAGGAAAAGAAAGATGATATTAAGAATGAGAGATAAAAGAGACAGAAAGAAAATAGTTTTAACTTTTATAAAATTGCAACAATAATTAAAATCTGAAGGAATGAGACTCACTTCTAACAGTAAGTTTTCAGTGGCAGAGAGGTTATTTGGTAATAAATAAGACTTAGACTCATTAAAAATACACTTACGCTCAAATGGACAAAGCCTAACTTTTTCTGGTGTGTACAATGCTTAACTAGTGGATAAATACCGTAACTTCACATCCTTTGTATGCTTGAATGCAAAGCTTATGAAGGAGCAGAGCAAATCAGACAGCAATTTCTCGATTTAGCTGCGCATGTGCGGATATTGGAAGCTGCTGGTTAATTTACTTCTTGGTCTCAGAGGGCACTGACAGCCTCACTTTTATTCACAAAATCTTCTAGTCTAATTCTTTATAACATTCCAAAACAGTGGAATGTCTTACTCTCTATCTTCTCTTTCATATAAACTCTTTTAAAATTAAGTTTGACATCACCTATTTATTATGATCAGATCTACTTTGTGATCTTTTCTGCTGTTTTGAACCTTGGTGGCAATTTGCACAACAAGTTGATCCTTGCCTCATTTCTCAACGTGAAAGAATCTGGTTATAATATCATAACCATTATCACATTACTTTTCATTTCATAATCGATTAGTGCACTGTAACATCAGCAGATTGTTTAAAACTCCTTTATAACAACAGGCCAATCCATTGGCAGTTCACAGCAATTTACAATCCACAGTATTTACTAAGCCAATATCAGGCTTCCTTCATAGCTTTACCATAACACTATGGGTTCTCTCTTCAACTTTACTTTCCCCAATCCAAACAACAAACCCCATGATAAAAGCAAAATACTGCAGATGCTAGTAATCTGAATCAAAAACAAAAATTGCTGGAAAAACTCAGCAGGTCTGACAGCATCTGTGGAGAGAAAGACAGAGTTAACGTTTTGAGTCCATATGATTCTCCTTCAGAACTAAAGAGAAGTAAAAACATGGTGAAATATATACTGTCTAAGCGGGATGGAACATGTGAAGCTGGATAGAAGGCAGCAAAGGAGAGATTGCAAAAGATGTCATAAACAAAAGGTCGAAGGGGTGTTGATGGTGGTGATACTGGCTAAAGGAGGTGCTAATGGTGACATTAAGAGTAGAAAACAGAATGAGCAAGTGACAGATGGCCCTAGTGCGGGTGGGGTGGGGGGAGGGGACGGTGTGGGAAAAAGATCGAAATAGGCTAAAAGGTGGGGATAAGACAATGAATGGAAATAAATTTTTTATAATAATAACTTCTCAGAGAAGTTGTTGAACTCAATGTTATAAACTCTTTCTTCCATCCTCACCCCTTTTTGATCCCCATTTTTCAAATATTTATTTTTTATATATATTTTTTCCTGTCTATTTCTATTATTATTATAAAAAATTTATTTCCATTCATTGTCTTATCCCCACCTTTTAGCCTATTTCGATCTTTTTCCCACCCCTCCCCCCACCCCACCCCCACTAGGGCCATCTGTTACTTGCTCATTCTGCTTTCTACTCTTAATGTCACCATTAGCACCTCCTTTAGCCAATATCACCACCCTTCAACCTTTTGTTTATGACATCTTTTGCAATCTCTCCTTTGCCTCCACCAATCACCGACCCTCTATCCAGCTTCACCTGCCCCACCCCACTTAAACAGTATAAATTTCACCACATTTCTACTTCTCTTTAGTTCTGAAGAAGAGTCATATGGACTTCGAAATGTTAACTCTGTCTTTCTCTCCTCAGATGCTGTCAGACCTGCTGAGCTTTTCAAGCAATTTTTGTTTTTGTAACATACCCCATCTTTGCTTAGCACATTCCAAACAATGTTTTTGAGCATTAGTCAGAGCCCACTACTCAGCACAGTCAACTGTTGTTAAAACTGTGTGAAATGCAAATTTTATCTTTTTCTTCTATTAGTCTAACAATTGACAATCAAATAAATTTTACTAACATAAGAGAAACTATTTTGTTTTGATTACTCTCAGGTTATAAACATGGATTGATAAGGCAATTAAAATCTGAATAATTTATTGTACAGGAAACATGAAATTATTTTGAAAGAACAATTTGTAAAGTTAATAATTTGCCTCCATAACGGTATAAACGGTCTCCAAATGTTATCCAATATCAGAGAAGTTAAACATCACAATTGCCAGTTGTTACCAAAAGAAAGTAAAGCTATGAATAAAGGATACAGTTGTAAATTATTGTTGAGATTTCACAAAATTATTCTTTAGCTAATTCACAAAATGCAAAGTTGGAAATTATGTTCAATTTCACTTCACCATTGACTAGATAGGTAATTGGACCAGCTATATAAATACAATGGCTACAAAAGTAAGTCAAAGGCTAGGAATTCTGCAGCAAATAACTCACCTCCTGACTCCCCAAAGCCTGTCCAGCAACTACAAGGCATAAGTCAGGAATACTCTCCACTTGCCTGGATGAGTGCAGCTCCAACAACACTCAAGAAGCTCAACATCATCCAGGGCAAAGCAGCCCGCTTGATTGTTTTATGTGGTGGATAGGCTACCAATTACACCCTCCATCACTGGCACACCATGAGTGCAGTGTGTATCATCTGCCAAACACACTGCAGTAACTCATCAAGGTTTCTTTGACAGCACCTTCTAAACCCAGGACCTTCAACGCCTAGGACAAGGGAAGTAGGCACATGAAAACACCACCACCTACAAGTTCCTCTCCAAATCACACACAATCCTGGCTTGTAAATATATCACTATTCCTTCACTGTCATTGGGTCAAAATCCTGGAACTCCCTACCTGCCAGCATTGTGGATGTATCCACACCACACGGACTGCAGCAGCTAAAGAAAGCGGTTCACCACCACCTTCTTCAGGGCAATTAGGAATGGGCAATAAATGCTGGCCTTGCCATCAACACCTACATCCCATGAACAAATATAAAAATATACACATTTAGAGACTTAACTCTGAATAAATAATTTTAAATCAAAATCTCCCCAAACTGTAACATAAGCAGAGATGGAGGCCATTCAGCCCGTTGTGTCTGTGTAGGCTTATTGTAAGAACAATCCAAAACTAATCCCACTGGCTCAACCTCTCTCATGCATCTTGCTCTGCTTCAAATCTTTATCCAATTTTCCCTTAAAGTACGCAATGGTCTTTGCCTCCACCGGTCCGTGTGGAAAAGCATTCTGTGCTCCAAAACATTTGCAAAATAATTATCTTAACCAATGGTCCCAGTAAGTTGCAAGGCCCAGCCCAAAGGTACCACACTTTGAAAAATCTGGCTCTGTACAACAACTAAGTTTTAGAGGGAATACTGATCCTAATTTCTCTACTTACTCTGTTAGTGATGACTTTAAATTAATGACTATTAATCACGGACTTCCCAACCAGAAGCAACAGACTTGCCCAAGTCACTCTGTCGAAAATTGTTCAGAATTTTCAAAATCTCTATTAAATCTCCTGAGCCTCCTCTGCTCCATTGAAAACAGTCCCACCCTTACAACTATAGCTGCCCATATTTGATGTGTTTGCTCGATATACTCTCTACGGCTTTAACGTCCTCTCTGTAATTGGGTGCCCAAAGCTGCACATACTAGTCTAACTATGGTCTAACCAATGTTTCGTATAAATTCATCATTACTTCTTTACTCTTGTACTTTATGTCCTTATTTAGAAAATAGCCTTATTTATTTGTACTCACATCCAGGGAATTACACGCTTGAACCACCAGGTCTTTATGTTCATCCGCACATTTGCATTTCTTTCCATTAATTGTATATTCGCTATATTCACAATCGTTTTTTCTACCACAAAGTATTACCTCACACTTATCCACAATAAATTGCATGCGCCATCTGTCTCTCTCTCTGCCAACCTATCTATGCCTAAGTCCTCCTCATTGCATGGTAAAACTCCTGTTGTGTTTCATCGACAAATTTCAAGATTGTGTTTTCTATATTCAAATCCAAAGCAATTGTTCATACCTAGATCGAAAGTGGACTGACGCTTGGGTACGCCAATTCCAGTCCTTCTTCGCTTTCAGCCACGCCCATTTACCCTACCACACTGTTTCTTGGCCATCAACCAACTTTCTATCCATGCTACTAGATTTCCCCTTATACCATATGCCTGCATTTTTCTAACAAGCCTCTTGCAAGACACCTCATAGAGAGTCCTCTGAAAGTGATTTTTCTTTTTAACAGATGGGATTTATTTCCAGATTGCTTATCTTCCTCTCTTGCAGAAAATAAACCTTTGCTAATACTTACACTGTCCAAAATGTCAACAGCATGCTAGGGGTGAAAGCTGAGCCAATGTGTTCATAAACACGTCCTCACAAAACTCAACCCCTCTGTAAACTTCCCAAAGCCTGTTTGATTTTCTGGCCATACAGCTAAGTTAAAACCTAATTATTGAAAAAAATCAGATTGTGACCTTGAAGCTTTAAAAGAAACAATTTCACCCAGCCCAAATACTGGTCAAAAGGACTCTCACCACAAAAATCATAAAGACATCGAAACAGGAAAAACTAAACAAAGAGGCAAAGAAAAACTGATCAATTGGTTGAAGGGATTTATAATAGTGTATGAATAGAACTTATTAAAGACTTCTGAAAATATAAAATTTTGGCTGGAGAGGGGGGAAAACAACTACAAAATATCGAAGAAGAGCTCTAAAATTTGCAAATTCACTGTGTTTTACTTCCTTTATGCTACTATTTTTATAGAGGCCAATTAGGAGAAGGTATGCTATTAAGACAGCTCAAGGTGAAGGCTGACATGTGCAAATCACTTGTTCAGAATTGCCAATTCTAAAACAGTGATATACAAGTGCAAACATTAACTGTAAAACTCAAAAGAAAAAAAAAAGTCTTAAATGAGGAAACCAAAGAAAATACTTTCCACCTTTAAACTATTAGGTAATTCAATCACACTGTAGATTGATGCAGAAATAAAGTAATTTTACTGGTGATACAGAATTAAGATATTTTAACTCATGTCAAACAATGAAACAGACCACGGTGTGGAATGTCACAACAATGAGAGTATACCTGTGACTAACTGTCAGCAAAAGACTCCAAAAGGAGCCTGGACAGAGTAGATATGGAAAACCGTTCCCATTGGTGGAAGGATCAAGAACCAGAGGGCACAGGTTTTTGGTAATTGTCAAAAGAAGCAATGGCGAGATGAGGAAAAACTTTTTCACACAGCGAGTAGTTAGGATCTGGAACGCACTGCCTGAGAGTGTGGTGGAAGCAGGTTCAATCAAGGTATTCAAGAAAGTTGGATTATTATCCGAGAAGGAAAAATGTGCAGGGTTATGGGGAGAAGGCGGGGAATGGCACTAGGTGAATTGCTCATTCAAGGAGCCAGCACAGATATGATGGGCTGAATGGCCTCCTTCTGTGCTGTAACTATTCTATGATTCTATAACCTCCAGATTGACTGAATGCACAATACTCAAGGTTTTAAATTAGCATCAGTAAAACCCATTCAACACTTCATTTGTATATATATAGCAAGAAATTCTAAATGACACAATATTTAATGATAACATGACTATCACTGACACATCTTCATTACCTTATTTTTAAAAAATTATAGCTTGAGTGGAAAATTTCACCATTAAAACCTGAAAATCACATTCCCATGTAAGAGGTAGAACAATATCTGCTGAATTTGAGCCTTTTTCATAGGAGCCAGCATGACACTGTTTTTCTTTAGAAAGAGTTAGTCTGAGCTAACCCTGGAACTCAGCAGGCTAGGTGTTAATGCACCCTTTAACTTCAGACAATTCATATCAACAGAACTGCACACAGGAACAAATCCCTACCAATATGTTTTTGGTATGAGCAATTAAATGGAATTTGGTCCAAAGTTCAGGATTTTAAAGCCATTTTACACAATCATTGCATTGAAATGTCGTATTCAAAACTTCAGAATATCAAAATTCCTGCATGTAAATAAACCTGTGATGGTAGCATCATTAAAAATGCATCTCTATCAACATAAGACAATACAGTTCACAAAATGTAAGTAGCTACCAGGATTGACTGAGATCCTGAAGCTGCAGATAAGATCAAATGAAAATCAAACTTTCAATCACAAATTATATGTTGTGTGTAATGGAAAGCATTTAATGCCTTTGTACTTCTATAGACTGTGAGCAATATTGACAAATACAACAAATGTAAACATTGTGCAATCAGTGTTAGAAGTCTGTCATTCATTCATTGCAATACCTGTCAAAGATTGGCAGCTGGTTAACATATGGAAACTATATTTCACATTGTATTTGCAGGATAATGTTGTGTTGTTGCCTTTAGCATCACTGCCACCCTTACCTTCTTTATTAAGCCTCATCACCTCTCTGTTCTTTCCACCCTCTTTTCCAGTGTCTTCGGATTCTGTATCTGCACATGAGTAAATGGAAAAGGAAAGAAATGAAAAAAAGAGAAATAAAGCCAACATGGTAGTGATGTTCAATTAGTGGCACATCATTAGCTGAAGAAGCAATCTTATTGCCAGTGTTTATCTGTCTACCTGAGCCACATGGGGGGTAACACACAGCAGAGAGTCAGTGTGTGACCCTCATGAGGAGAGGGGGAGGAGGGAGAGGGAGAGGCAGCACCCACAGCCCGGCCAGACCAGACCAGGCCAGGGGCCAGGGCTAGGCCAGGGCCGGCTGCCCCGCCTGTGTGAGGGGGGAGCCCCATGCAGCCCCAGCCCGGCTCCCGGTCTCTGTCCCCGGCTCTCTGTCTCTCACACACCGGGGGCCGGGCCGGGCCGGGGGGAGCCGGGACCACCCGCAGCCCCTGACACACACACACACACCGCCCGGCCCGGCCCGGCCCAGCCGGCCGCCCGCGGGGATGGAGGGGGGGAGGCCGCTTACTGTCCGCACATTGCACTCTGGCAGCGTCGATCCAGCTGGACCAGGGCTTGCCCAGGAAGGCCTCAGGACTCGGCACTTTCCGCTCCAGGGTCGCCATTGCTCTGCCTTCTTGTTCCTCCGCTTCCCTTCGCCAGAGCCTGACGTCAACTTCGGCTCCTTCCGCCATCTTCAACCGAGTGGGAGGGAGGGAAGGAGAGAGGAGGGGGGGGTGGGGGGGTGGAGAGAGATAGAGGAGGGGGAGGGGGGTGGGGGGAGATAGAGGAGGGGGAGGGGGGTGGGGGGAGATAGAGGAGGGGGAGGGGGAGTGGGGGGAGATAGAGGAGGGGGAGGGGGTGGGGGGAGATAGAGGAGGGGGAGGGGGGTGGGGGGAGATAGAGGAGGGGGAGGGGGTGGGGGGAGATAGAGGAGGGGGAGGGGGGTGGGGAGAGATAGAGGAGGGGGAGGGGGGTGGGGAGGGATAGAGGAGGGGGAGGGAGGAGAGAGATAGGGGAGGGGGAGGGG